>NW_019396235.1:355602-383105 GCF_000591075.1 Eurytemora carolleeae | reverse complement strand
AAAACGTTGACATCTCTAGTAGGAATGTTTTTGATTTCTTGATAATCTCTAACTCTAGTATTCTCTTCTAGACGATAATGCTGCCTATGTTTACAAGTATGGGAGACGGTTTAACCTTCCCGCAGAGATTTACAGACCCGGAGCTGGGACGGAGAGATAGCGAGGAAAGGTGGGGTATTATTCCCACTTGCCTTTGAGTGCTGAGTTTTTTTTACATTTTTAGATATTTTTTTTCCCTTAATGCGTAAAAGCAAATGATCTGTTTTGACATTTTCAATTGAATAATTGAATTTTGTATTACTTAAAAGGTTGGCCCCGAAACATTAGAGGAGTTAACATTTATCGTTTCTATTTCTATCCGATGATACTTGAAAGATTTTATTGGGTTGGTTTACTAATTATAAGTTGATGTTGCAGGCTAAATAGGCCAGATGAAAGTTGGCTGCCTTTTCCCTACCTTTCATGATTTTATTATATTTTATTATATTTTTTTTATTTTATTTTATTTTATTTTGTTTTATTTTTCAGCAAAAATTAGTGAAAAGACATAAGATCAGTGTAAAATAAGACCAATCAAGTTTCTTCTTAGATTTACAGATATATCAGACATTCTGCACATTATAAGAATCTTTCCCTTTGTCCCTTTATCAGATGATTAAATGAATTTAAAATTGTGTGTTGATGACACAAACCTCTAAAAGTAAATAAAATAAGTTTTAGTTCGTTTTTTTGCAAATATGTTTTGTCTCCAATTCTTTAGGTTTGCTTCTATTATAAAGATTGAAAAGAATTGATTAACTAAACCTTGAATAATCAGGTGGTCTGGGGAGGAGGAAAGAGCTCCTATGCTCCGGAGAGAGGAGGAGAGGGAGGAGAGAATCCGTCTGTCGGAGTCTGACTCTGAGGAGGAACTGCTCAGCATGCAAACCGTCCTCACTTCTCCTGGAGCACAGCAGCAGCAGCATACAACCAGCACCAGCTCTCTTATCATTAAATCATGATCTGGGTAGTGTTTACTGTTTACACTCTTCAACCTTACTGACAGGAGTGCGTCTTCCCTCTCCTTAAACATTGTACTTATTCAGTTTGCATTACAGACAGCACAGTACCATCCTTATTCCAAAGTGATCTAACTTGCATTTTCTAGCTACATCTGTAGCCGGTAGATAAACTATAAAATTAATAGATTTAGATTTTATTTTGAAATTTGTTTAGTTTAAATAAAATATGTTTGCGCACAGAATCACGGAACACATTTTTATTCACGATGACTGATTTGAATAAGAAAAAGTTTTGCTTGAGTAATCCGCATTCCACCTGCAGTATTTCTTAACACATTGAATGATTGAAGTAACAATTTTCTTATTACCTAACTTCACTTTTCTGTTTAAATAATACGCTTTACCGATCCAACGCCTGTAATTTTACGTAACATGTTTCTAGTTAACTCGAAAACTATTTGAAGCTCAAATAACATGTCAATGAAATGTATTGTGAAGTGTGCAAACTATCGGACTATTTTTCATGAAGGGGGGGGGGGTTGAGCAAAACTTTAACACTTTATTTAAAAATGGGATTATAAATAAATGAAATGAATTTGAGGATTCCAATTTTGTTGTAGTGCATCAAGGTCTTCACAGGTCAAACTTACATGTACATTGTACAGTTTGATCTGACAGGTTTCCGTGTACACCCAAAATATATCCATCACATATAGTTGTAATAGTTAGGGAATATAAATATATGTTGAACCGATTCTTTTGTTTTAAAAAAATATGTATTTTCTAACTTTTATAATCTTCATGAGAAAATCTTGTCCTATAGATTGCATTTGACACACAATATGTCAAATATATTAACTTTAATTCAAACTCCAAAGAAGTAGAAATTAAAATACCTACAAGAGCTTAAACACATTTTGCTGTTTGATTTTCTATCTCTGATATACATCCTCGTCTTGTGTCTTGTGTCTTGAATCTTAACAACTTTACCCTTCAAATTCAGTAAATATGATCGTAAAATCCAATTTATATATTTTGTGAAACTGTCCTCTTCTATATCTCTAGTGGAGGATGGTTTCACAAACTAGTGTCCAGTTTAGACTGCATGTATTTATAAGAGAATAAATATTTATTATCATTGACTGGTATTTTAAGTTCCAGATTTTACAGATAGGTTTCTAAATAGGTTCTACAGATAGGTTTCCAGATTCCACAGATAGGTTACTAAATAGGTTCTACAGATAGGTTTCTAGGTTCTCCTAAAATAGATCTAGGTCCTACAGATAGGTTTCTAGGTTCTCCTGATATAGATCTAAGTTCTACAGATAGGTTTCTAGGTTCTCCTGATATAGATCTGAGTTCTACAGATAGGTTTCTAGGTTCTCCTGATATAGATCTAAGTTCCACAGATAGGTTTCTAGGTTCTCCTAATATAGATATAAGTTCTACAGATAGGTTTCTAGGTTCTCCTGATATAGATCTAGGTCCTACAGATAGGTTTCTAGGTTCTCCTAATATAGATCTAGGTCCTACAGATAAGTTTCTAGGTTCTCCTAATATAGATCTAAGTCCTACAGATATGTTTCTTGGTTCTTCTAATATAGATCTAGGTTCTAAAGATAGGTTTCTAGGTTCTCCTAATATAGATCTAGGTCCTACAGATAAGTTTCTAGGTTCTCCTAATATAGATCTAAGTCCTACAGATAGGTTTTTAGGTTCTCCTAATATAGATCTAGGTCCTACAGATAAGTTTCTAGGTTCTCCTAATATAGATGTATGTCCTACAGATAGGTTTCTAGGTTCTCCTGATATAGGCTAGGTCCTAAAGATAGGTTTCTAGGTTCTCCTAATATAGATCTAGGTCCTACAGATAGGTTTCTAGGTTCAGGTTCTCCTAATATAGATCTAGGTCCTACAGATAGGTTTCTAGGTTCTCCTAATATAGATCTAGGTCCTACAGATAGGTTTCTCTAGGTTCTCCTAATATAGATCTAGGTCCTACAGATAGGTTTCTAGGTTCTCCTAATATAGATATAGGTCCTACAGATAGGTTTCTAGGTTCTCCAAATATAGATCTAGGTCCTACAGATAGGTTTCTAGGTTCTCCTAATATAGTTCTAGGTTTACAAATCTAAAATTAGGTTTAATAGATGATGCAAGTGTCTCCTTATATCAGGATCTAGTTTACTCTAGTTTCAATATTAAAAAATCTTGTCATAAACGTACTCTGAACAGTTTTCATAAACAGGGTGTCCCGCAAAACATGACATTTGCTGTTTGCTGCAATAACTTCCCAATCTAATTCTTGAAAGAATGATCACAAAATACCCCAGTCCCATGGCATTTTTCAAATGTGGTCGGAGGCCGGTAATATCTAAATCGCATAAAGGCAGACCACACTTTAGATATTCTAGGATAAGGGGAAATTTGCGATTATTGTGTGAAGAAGTACAAGTGTGAAAAAAGGTTGTCTAGTAAATGCCGCAAATTATTTCAAAGACAATATCTTCAAACTCATGTTTTGTGGCACATCCTGTCTTATAAATCTAGTTTGTTGGGCACTTTTAAAGATTGTCAGCCTTATAATAGGTTTCGATGGTTTTGTATAGAATTGTTTTTTTTTAATTTCACAATCTTGTTTATCTACATCTTTTTCGAGAAAGCTGTAATCCGAAGGATTTTGGTCTGCTATGTTTACAATTTTTTTATGTTTCGACTGCATACGGTTATACTTAGTAAAAAAGAAAATTACAGTATACCAACACAGTAAACATGTATGTCTCCATTGTTCATCTTGCAGAGAGATAACAGACCAGGGGGGATGATAGTTCTCTACCTGTGTGCTCAGTTAGCTGTACTGTACACTTACAACTGTATACTAATATTGATATACTATAGGTTAGGCCAGAATCTCCTTATAATAAACAAATATGCAGTTGCTCTTTCGGTATAGTTTATGGTCTATAAAATTAGTAAAGGATTAGCGTACATCATCACTCTATACACTATAACCTCTATACACTCTATACACTATAACCACATTATTGCAGCTCAGGTACTAATGCAAGGAAAGTTAATTGCGGTCACGTATATATTGAAACAGTTCTCTCTGGGCGGAATTTGTAAACAAGAATAGATGTATCAGTGTTTGTCTAGTATCCGAGGAGGTTAAAAGCATTTAGTTTTGAAATTTTGAAAATTTACATAATAGTTTCCTATGACCAGAATATTGCATAAATTGTTTTTGTGAAAATGGATTCCACGTCAGGCTGTGGCATCCGTCTTGTGTTTACTTTTCCGTCCAAAGACAGTACACTGCAGTACAAAAAATGCGTACACCTCTGAAATAACTTTCCTTGCATTAGTATTTTGATTGCAGCCTTACCGTCTTAAAATAAAAGAAATAAAAAATAAAATAAAATAAACTATAGCAGACAAAATTAGATTATGGCTTTTGAAATAAGGTATTACAATGCTAATTCTTAATATAGACAACATCGCATTCGTCACTGAATTCCCACGTTTATTAGGACACCCTGTATCATCGATAATAATTTCGAAATCACCCTGTTAATTAATCAATCAATCAGAGTTTTAGGGACATCTTACTATCCCCATTTTATATGCTCAAGATGAATTTACTAAATTGAGACTGAGATATGGGCTCATAGTGTTGCGATAGGTGCTGTAACAAAAAATGAAATTTTTACGATACAAATTAAAATACACCTATAGTGTTAATAATTTTTTTATGCGTTTAATATTGCTTAATTTAACTCCTATTACAAGGGACACCCGACATTCTACCAGATTGTCTGTCATAGCTTCTAATTATTAGTTTGTATGTTCACTTCCTAATGATTGGTCGCCACCCTCTGCATGTTATATCCGACTTAACCATTGGACTCATTAATGTAATATTTCTTGACTATCAGTATGATATTTCTGTATTATGGTTTTCATGGACTATGCCTGATTAATGTAATATTTCTTGACTATCAGTATGATATTACTGGATTATGGTTTTTATGGACTATGCCTGATTAATGTAATATTTCTTGACTATCAGTATGATATTACTGGATTATGGTTTTCATGGACTATGCCTGATTAATGTAATATTTCTAGACTATCAGTATGATATTACTGGATTATGGTTTTCATGGACTATGTTTATCATTGGACTATGCCTCATTTATGGACTATTCAGTAGAGTACATTAATACAGTATGTTCCCTAGACTTTCCATTTCAATTTCGATTTTTTTAAGCTGTTAAAGAAACTTTATAATGAATTAAGTGAATAAAAAACATCATTTGATTTATAGTTATAACGGAATTTGGAAGTTATAATTTGGTTTTCTTTTAATAATTTTAGATTTTCTACAAAATTATGTTCCAGGGCCCAAAAGGTTATATAGCATAAATATGTGAAGTACACCTGCAGTATGGAAACAGTACAACAAAATAGCAGTTTAACACTTTTTTCTAGTAAATTCCACTCTAATATATATTCTATTCTCTTTGACTAGAGCTTAACAATGTATAATGCATTCAAGTGCAGAAAATTCATTACGTATAACGTTGGTCTTCGTCATAAAATTTCATAATGTGTGCAACATAACATTTCAAACATTTTGTACTTTTGTGAACACTATCGTAACGAAAGCTGAGATAAGTAAAAAAGAAAACGTTGACATCTCTAGTAGGGGAGCAAAGTTATTTTTGAGGGTAAAGTGGATCCAGTTTTACCAGATTTTTACGTACAAGCAATCCCCACCCACCCAACCACACTTCATAACGGAAATATGAAACAAGTGGATTAGAAGGCTAGGCGGGGAAACACTTGTTTTTATAAAAGAGGATATAGTAAATAGAGATACTATGTTCAAGTGTACACGAAACTTTGACCTAGACCCAACTTAGTTCAACTTAGTTACAATCTTGCCACCAGAGCTCCGGACAGGGGTTCATGTCAGGAATTGTTTTGTATTAGAATGTTTTAGACAGGATAGAATAGAATAAAAAGAATAATCACATATATTCAAAGCATAATATCATTAAACGTATAATGAATTAAAGTTAAAAATATCCCCACACCGCCCCTCTCTTAGAATTTTTTTATCCCAGGAAAGTAATAAACGCCATAAAATATTGATCAGCAGAATTTTGCCAAAAAATGCAGTTTTTGAAAGTGTGAGGTTATGGTGAAAATATTTCTGAAAAGTAATGATAAATCGACAGGAAACGTCATTTAAAAGGACATTTTTTGAGAATTTTTCTTCACATTTACGAAAAATTAACAATGCAAGGAATGAAATATTTTTGAAATCCTAACAGCTAAATTGCTCTTTTACTGTCCTGGTGAGGGCAAAAATAGGAGTGGGCTGGCACAGGGATCCCCCCCCCTCTATATTTTAAAGGAATTGAGTTTTGCCACAAATGCCAATTTTATAATACCTAAATCTCAACAACCATATGATGCATACCTTTCATATTTCAAACTTTCATTGTTTGATCCACCAGAATTCATAGTATGAAACATCTACGGTCTACAACATTCGGTTTTAAAGAAATTGGTATTTAAAAATCCGAGTTTGTGGCAAAGACTGAATTCCTTTTTTTGATGGAAGCAATAATCAAGTGTTTGGACAACTTCTTACATTATATCAAGATATGAAGATTAATTCTCATTTTCCCAGACCAGCTCATGTGTTACCATTTTTCTCATTATTTGCAGCTTGTAAGTTTCAGTTTTTGAAGTCTCCCCACCCCTGGTTAGGACATAGTGTAAATATAAGGCAGCCAACTAACCCACTTGTCAGGGTAAAATAAGGCAGCAAACAAATTTTGTCCTCGTTGATAACTTGTTCATTTTTAACCTATCAGGGGGGTCCCAGGTCCTTACCCCTGGACTAGTGACCCCCCTTCATGGTCCAGGAAGAGTATGGCAGCCAACTGACCCCTCCCTCAACAGTGAACTCCGTTCAATTCAAGTACCGGGCCTACTTTTAATCAGAAAGAGCCAGCTGTTCAGTACAAACACAGACTTTATAAGGCAAAACGGGACGGGACATAAATTTGAAAATGCACAGAATTGAGAAATCCATAAATCCATGGAGCATTTAATTATTAACTTAATTTTGAGGAATACTGGGAATTCCTAAAGAACTAACTTGACATTTCTTAAATGTTATTTTTTGTTCCAGCTTTGTTCAGATAGCATTTTATTATTATTATTGTTATTATTCGAAATTGTCAAATAAATGAAACCCCATGATATACCGGCTATAGTAGAGTGAATAGCTGTTAAATCTTGCGAGCCACATAATGTTTAGATCTACAACCAAAATGACAAAGTTTTGAAGGCTAAAATAATGACATTGTCGTGAAATCAGTGGGATTTAATGAAGCATGTTGATAAATTGCTGATTAAAGTTGAAGCATGGAAATGAATCGGCCCAAGAATTGTATGGGCTGCTTTCCCTCCTAGTATATAGCCATCTAGCGGCTGTTTTAGAAGTTTTAAGTGCGTTCCGAACAGATATAAGAGAGTTGCAGAGATCGAATTGCACCTATAATATGCGATATTTTCCACACCATGTTCTATTGTGTACAAGTACTGTACACGACCAATAAGGAGACATCTGTATTCAGGGATATTTAAGGATCCTTTGGATACGAAACACATAATATCTTCAAAAAAAGACTGAATTCATAATTAATCGGACATCAGATGATGCTCCAGCTCTCAAAACAATAATTCTGTTTTAATGTCATTAAATATAGTTTTACTCTTTATCAAACATAATTGAAGATTTCTAAATAGTTGGTATTATTATTCTTTTTTCGTTTATTATATCGCCAAAAACATTGGCATCATCATTTGTCCAATAATCACATTAATCCCTATGCTCTAGCAGTCTGAAATTCAGATCGGTTATACTTCAAATGAACCTGAGTTTTCATGGTGTTTTAAGTAAAAATAAAAATAAAAAAAATTCAAACAAAACTGATAATTAATAAACAAAAACAAAAACATGTCTTTATACTGTAAAGTTACTTTAGAGTAAGAATGAAAATATGGTGAAAATAATTCAGTTTTAAATCTAAATGAAACCATGGATAATTAACTTATATCGTAAAAATTGTCTAAGACTTATATGCATTATTGGCATTCATACAAATTAATGTATCTTCTTTTTAATGAACATACATGTGCATTACCAATTAAATTCGTGAATTTCCTAGTTTTTTCATTATTCGGATCCAGAAATTCCCCGCTTTTTACCATTTGAATTGTGGACCCGGAGGACCCGGAGCTTGGAACTTTAGAATATCGTGGATATCGGGATCAATGCTTGATCCTATCTTTTTCTTTAAAATATTATGCAGAAACGGGAAGGTCTCTCTAATATTTAAAACTGGTTTTTGATTTTTCTGTTCTATATTAAAAAAGAGTGGATTAAGCATTAAATGAAAAGTATCCATATTGTACATGCGGATTAAGCAGTCGGGATTACAGGTATCCCATTCTAGAGTTCCGAGCTTGGGAATGGCCTATGTTTTATCTTCCTTTTGACTCGAGAATTCCCTGGAGTTTTTTTCCTTCATTTGAACCCGAGAATTCCCTGTTTTTTTCTTCATTTGGACCCGAGAAATCCGTGGTTTTATCTTCATTTCTTCCTTGTTTTTTTTATGTATATTGTGTACTTGTAGTTTTGTTAGTACTCCATATATATAAACCGGAACTCGTTGGGTTTGGTTTAACTCTAGGATTATGTCAAAGCTTGGATTAGGGTTGGGACTGATTAAATCTACTCCTGAATCAGGTTCTCATGGTTAGAGTGGAATGATATCGTGGGAAGAAAGGACAGCTGCAGTTGTATCTGTGTATCTGCATTTAGGCCTCATTTAGGCATCTTAATACAGGGTCTCACAGTAGTATTATACAAATACGCAATTATAGATAAATTACATGGGGGTGTGAAGATACGCAATTACATATATCAGTGCAAAAATATGCAAAAAGTACTAAACCCAAATAAAATCCTCAAAAGAAATTTTCTCTTAATTCTATTTTTCAAAATATTTCACAAAAGACTTATTACTATTATCATATTTGTGAGTAATAATTTCATAAATAATTTTGTGATACAGGGCTTTGATTACAAAAGTACCCCCCCCCCATTCACTACTTTGCCCCTGTATTCAATGCAATAAAAGACATGTATTCAGCATGCAGATGTTTATCGTTTGTCCTTGATTTGCAACAAAGCTTAGTATCTCGACTCCTGGTTTTTGATTTGTATTTAAGTTTAGCACCTCGACTCCTGATTCTTTATTTGTAATAAAGTTAAGTATCTCGACTCCTGATTCTTGATTTGTATTTAAGTTTAGTATCTCGACTCCTGATTCTTGATTTGTAATAAAGTTTAGTATCTCGACTCCTGATCTTGATTTGTAATAAAGTTTAGGATCTCGACTCCTGATTCTTGATTTGTAATAAAGTTTAGTATGTCGACTCCTGATCTTGATTTGTAATAAAGTTTAGTATCTCGACTCCTGATCTTGATTTGTAATAAAGTTTAGTATCTCGACTCCTGATCTTGATTTGTAATAAAGTTTAGGATCTCGACTCCTGATTCTTGATTAGCAACAAAGTTTGCATAACTGGAGACTTTTTAACAAAATTTTTTTAATTTTTTTAAATGATTTAAAAAAACTAAGAATTTGTTTAAAAATACAAGAATTTCTTTAATTTCCTTGGTTACAAAGATTATATGGACCCGGCCCATGTAAATTAACTATAACAAAGTGTATCCTGTCTGTATTGGAATGTTTTCAGTCATATTTTGATCTCTCATTCCAAATCTGTCAAAATTAGGATAATAGAATATTTTAAATGCATATAGCCCAATTAATAGGTATAAAATAACAAATACAAATAATCTACATTTATCTGGTGAAACTGTGTTCTTCAGTTAAGACTTACTAGACTTTTAATCCCAGGAGGCCTTTAGTTTACCGTAGCCGTAGGCCGTTTATTTATTAATTTATTTATCCATATTTCAATCCAATTAAATTCCCGCCAAAATTCTTTCTATTTGGCTAGCTTTATGTCAATATTGTACTTCTGATGAAACTTACTTAAGGCGCCTGATTTAAATGTGTTTTGGTCAAGTACAGGGTTACCCAAAAAGGTTGAGACTTCAGAGACTACTGTACGGAATTTATTCAGTCTTCTCTCTTACATTCGTGATTCATTGCAGCTGTAAATTACTTTTTTATTATCATTAGCCAAATTATTTGATATGCCATTGAAAGGCTATATTTCAGATTTAAATCCGAATTTTATCTTTTCGTCCAAACAAAAGAGTTTCAGGTCGTCATTCTAGTCTCATGCTTTGTGGGTAACCCTGAATGTATATATGGCATTTTTTTTATTTTAGGCTATGAGATGAATAATTTTCATTTTAAACTGCCGAAACATTTAAAACATCCTTATTATTTATTGCATGCAATATTATAAACCATTGAAAACTAATTATTTAACAACTGAGACAGTGGAATGAGTGGAATATATTCATCGAGCTTTAGATAAATAGTTGAAGTCAAGGATATGACAGCTCTATTTTGGGACTTCATTTATCAGGTTTCTTCTTCTTCAAATGGGAATTGAAAAAAAAGAATGCAAATAAATTAATTCAAAAAGATAACTTTTATTAATATTGATCTGATGTAACACGTAGGAGCATTGGGTCGGTTTATAAGAGACACACAAATAGCGTGACATACATACATAAATTATATGTATAGTATATAGTGCAGCTTTATTTTGAATTTGTTCAATCAAAATGTGAACAAACAAACATACAAACATGTAAAGTATAGATTAATTACAACACAGATAGAACACTAGATGTAATCTTTTCATCGTTTAGGGGTTTTTCGTTCACAATAACCCTGAGGCAGAACCCAAAAGGAGTTACGCGCATGCTGCGATGAATTACAAGACAGATAGAGAGCCTGTTCTTCGCCGCATGCGCGTAACTCCTTTGGGCCTCTGCCTCAAGAAAAGACGACATCTAGTGTTGTATCTGTGTTGTTATTAATCTATGATAGTACATGTATACTTTAAACTTTATATATACATATATATACCTGTAGGGAATTGCAAATAAATCAATAAATCAATTTGAGACTTAACAGACTCTAAAATATATAGATTGTGAGCCAAGCGTTAATACTTCACTCTGCAACAAATATTTTGGTTTGCAGCAACCTGATAATACTATAATATATCACTAGAATCATTATTTGTAAATATTTAAAAAGGAATGTCTGAAAATTGATGTAAACCATTCTCACAATCTGAATATATATATATAAAGTTGTAATCTCTGATTGGGTTTCTGTTTTTTTGTTTGTCCGATCATTGCTCTTGAACCCCTGGACCAATTTGCCTCAAATTTTTATCGAGGAACTCGGTAGGACCACGTGGGAATGGTCATAGCGTTTGGTTTATTTGAGTTTCTAAGTTGAGGGGGTCGACTTTTATTGGGGAAAAAAGGTAAAATCGTAATTTACGACAAAGAGTGGGTGAACTGTGGGTCTAACTATGACTACCCAAAGAGTGGGTGAACTGTGGGTCTAACTATGACTACCCAAAGAGTGGGTGAGCTGTGGGTCTAACTATGACTACCCAAAGAGTGGGTGCAAAGAGTGGGTGAACTGTGGGTCTAACTATGACTACCCAAAGAGTGGGTGAACTGTGGGTCTAACTATGACTACCCTGGGCTAGTTGATTAATGTTGGATTTCAAACACAAGTATATTTCATAATTATATTGCATGCCATTAACCTGAAATATATTTCATTTCAATTCTTGGTTTTTTTTCTAAAAATTTTTCATGCAACCAAAAAAGTTTTTTTTTTATTTCTTTTCAAAGTATGAAATAAAAAAACAAATGAAATTAACGAGGCTGCAAATTTGCAATATTTCGGTACTTAATAAACTTCTTCCTTGTGTTCCGATTGGATTGATTTAAAATTATTGATCATGCATTATGGTGTGCGCGTCTTGTGGACAGAAATCAGAATAACATCAACAACAACAACTGTTTTAATTGGTGTATTAATTTCCTATTTTTTTACCAGACAAAATTTTTAAAAGAATGCGGGCCCGATCGGTTCAGCCGTTTTGACGTTTACAGGCAGACAGACAAAGAAGCAGCCAAATATACATAAAGATATTAATCTAACTTTCTATCTATTTATCTATCTAAGTTGTGTAGGTTGTGTCTATTTATAAGTTAGATCAAGAGAAGGGTTTGTAAGAAGAAGAGAGCGTGGGTTGGAATGTATAAACCGTTTCTCTCTCTCCTCTCTATATTTGGGTACCTAGAGAAACCTGAACCAAGCAACACCATAAATGGAAATTCGTCGAAGCAATGTTTGTTATTTCACTTTCCGTCGGACAAATCAATTTATTCATTTATGTCCGTTCGAATAATATTATTTTATTAATCAAGAGTGCTAAAATGAATTCAAAGTTTTACCATCTACATCATTTATCATAAAAATAAAATGTACTGCTTTAATCTATCAGTGGCGCAACTAGGGGGGGCGTAAAAAAACTGCTTTAAATACTTATATGGGGCTTTCTATAGAAAGTGAATATGACTTGGCAAGGGACTAACAGACACTAAGAAATACTTGAAAAGACACAAGAAAAACAAATTTGTTGAACTAGCTTATAAATAATTCTGTAAAAATAAAACTTAAGTTTTGAATCGTGAGAGACAAATTATTGAGGAATTTGCCACAGATGACACCTGAACTGAGAACATATGTACTTTACGCCGCCTGTTTCAAAATTATACAAAGAACTCCCTGGTCTCAGTACTACCTGTCCTACTCCCTGGTCTCAGTTCTACCTGTCCTACTCCCCGGTCTCAGAACAACCTGTCCTACTCCCTGGTCTCAGTACTACCTGTCCTACTCCCTGGTATCAGTACTACCTGTCCTACTCCCTGGTCTCAGTACTACCTGTCCTACTCCCTGGTCTCAGTACAACCTGTCCTACTCCCTGGTCTCAGTACTACTAGTATATTCCCTATCTGATACTCCTGGTCCTACTATACTTACTATCCTACACTCCCTGGTCCTACTATACTCCTTATTCTACTCTCCCTGGTCCTACTATACTCCTTATCCTACTCCCTGGTCCTACTATACTCTTTATTCTACTATCCCTGGTCCTACTATACTCCTTATTCTACTCTCCCTGGTCCTACTATGCTCCTTATCTTACTCCCTGGTCCTACTATACTCCTTATTCTACTCTCCCTGGTCCTACTATACTCCTTATTCTACTCTCCCTGGTCCAACTATACTCCTTATTCTACTCTCCCTGGTCCTACTATACTTAGTATCCTACACTCCCTAGTTCTACTATACTTACTATCCTACACTCCCTGGTCCTACTATACTCCTTATTCTACTCTCCCTGGTCCTACTATACTCCTTATCCTACTTTCTGGTCCTACTATACTCCTTATTCTACTCTCCCTGGCCCTACTATACTTCTTATTCTACTCTCCCTGGTCCTACTTTGCTCCTTATCCTACTCCCTGGTCCTACTATGCTCCTTATTCTACTCTCCCTGGTCCTACTATACTCCTTATTCTACTCTCCCTGGTCCTACTATACTTAGTATCCTACACTCCCTGGTTCTACTATACTTACTATCCCACACTCCCTGGTCCTACTATACTCCTTATTCTACTCTCCCTGGTCCTACTATACTCCTTATTCTACTCTCCCAGGTCCTACTATACTCCTTATCCTACTCCCGTTTTTAATCCGTTAACGAAACGGAATAGCCGTTTTTGAAAACTTAAATGCTGAGAATAGATCGCAGTAACCTTTAAATTTTGATAAAAAAAAATTTGGAGTTTGTCCAGCCGTTGAAAAAATTGGGCTCTCCTCAGAATAGGATGAATATGGTTGATTTGGATATCTAGATACTAGTACTACTCAGTTCGCAGAAAAGGATAAATATAGTTCAACTGCTAGTGCCGTTAACGATTTGACAAACCATTAATACGCCGTTAATGCTACAGAAGACCATTAACGCATTAACGGCTGCACCTTAAACGATTTCATAACCATTAAAAAAATGTTTGGCTCTTCCTGCCGTTAATACTGAAGTAGACCGTTAACGACTGCGCCGTTAATAATTGTTGAAAATTTTCCGTTTATGTTAAAATTGAGATCGTTAAATAGGGGTAATTTTGCGTACGGTAATCGTTCCGTTCGCACCTTTAAAACTAACTGCTACCTGAAATTCTTCTTTTTTACGATTGAAACTAACCGTTAACGAAAAGGCAAGAAAAAGTTTGAACGTGCCCAGCCCTATAGACCCAGCGAGCAGTTGGTTGATGGATGAAGGGAGTAATGAAACCAAACCTATTTAAAGAACGGATACAGTTCTACAACAGATCCCAGATGGTCATAAAACTTTATGTACTTTGTGTACAGTTTCAACACCTTGATATCAGGACGGGAACTTAAGATATTTTACATCGTAGAAACCCAGTTTTGATTTACAGAGATTCTTTGTCATTTCTAGTATCTTGAAATTAAAAATCTGCAAAACTTGGTATTGTTTATGTTTACTTGTTTTTTAGTTTCCTACTCAGGATATGTGTAATTACAGTAGAAAACAATGTTATTTGATAAAAAATTGACAGGCTGCAAATCTATCTGTACAGATTAATAAAGAAAACAACAGTTGTTCCAACAGATTTTATAGATACTTAAAAATAATTAAACGTTTTTTCAACAATAACAAAAATCTGATCCAATTAAAATTCCCAACCAACTAAATCAAGAACTAAGAACTAAAATTATCGTAAACAAATAATAGATTGTAAACTGCAGTGATTGCCCAGGCCCGGCATGAATATATAGTATTGTTGTGGCCTTTTTAATTTAAAGGCAAAAAAAACTACAGTTGAAGGGAATTCTAAATACAAGGAAACAGACATTGTAAATTCCGTACAGTCGTCTCTGAAGTCTCATCCTTTGTGGGTAACCCTGTAATATCTGGACTTCCTAATACTTCGATGTGAACAATATATCTACTTAGTTCAATTAATATTTAGATTTGCGTAATTGCATTACATTATTACAGGGTTTTGTCCACATAAGATAAAACTTGGGAAATGACTGTTCGGATTTTTGAAATTTATAGTTCCTTGCACTTAAAACTTATGTTTTTTTTGTGACATGTATTTGGTTTATTAATAAAACCCAAAAATAGTTTAAAACACAGAAACCAAATCTCTTTCTTTATTATAATTTTCAACAACTTTGATTGAATACAAATATGTTTTTTTTCCCCTGTACAATTGAATTTTGATCACAGCTTAACCATCTTTTTATGAAAGGAACAAAGTTTTAAGTTTAAAGAAAAATTTTAAATTGTTCACACGAACAGTTCTCAAATTCCTCCAGTATGGTTTTACACCCGGAGTAAACAGAGAACTCCTGTTGCCCGAACCTGAACCCAACCATATGGTGGCAAATCAAGGTTAAAATCACATTTCAAGGAGAAATATTCTCCCCCAACCAATACATTTTTATCCAAATAATATTTCTCATCTGCTTTATAAAGATTTCATAAGAATGTCCTTGATTAATAATATGTTTAATATTTATCCCTGGGGAGGGAACAAATGTTGGTTTAAGTCACACAAAAAGAAGATTTGAAAACAAATATAATAAATGGTGAATGCTGATGTTCTGTAAATCCTTTTTCAATTATGCCGCCTCTAGTCTGAGACCTATAAAGGGGAACTGTCAAAGCACTGGAAAAGGGTTATTTTTATGTTAGTGCCAGAAGGCATTTTAAAATACATTGGTCAGAAACTTTATTAAAAAAACCATTTTTTTTAAACTGCCCATAATTTTGTTATTGGTATCTTGAACGATGAAAAAACTTTGAAAAACAAACAATAAAAATATGAGTGTAAAGCATCTTAAAATCTTGGTATATGTAAACATTGTGCAATTAATTCGTAAGTGAACTGAATTTATACAAAATATCAAATAGATTATCAAGTACGATAGGTTGCAACAGAGAAGTGATCCAATTATACATGACGACACAATTGTGAAATATGTCAAGGAAAACGGAATTTACTCACATCAGTTGACATGTTTTCCAAGATTAAATAAAAAAGTGTAAAAACAGAAAATAAATAACACAAAATTGCACTTATTTTACTGTAAGATAAACACTTTATTCCAAAATCATCACTATTATAAAAATGATTTTGTCTGACACAAAAACTAAGTTGACACTTGTGACGTCAGAATACAGCCTTACTATAAGAGTGCACAAATTCTACGTTGACATCTATTGTACTAGAATCTATTTGCAAAATATATGATGACAAAAAGTAGAACAATTTAAATTTCTCTTAAATATGACAGTTTAAATAATTTGTTCATTTGTTTCGAAATAAATAATCGAACAAGTGTTTTTTATTCAATGTATTCATCCTTGCAATCATCCTTCATTCTCTTCCTTTTCCGGTCCATAGCTAACCTCATTCATCATTCATCATTTATCATTCATCATTCATCATGCATCATTCATCATTCATCATTTATCATTCTTCATATATCATTCATAATTTATCATTCATCATTAACTTTTCCATCAATAATCAATTAAAAAAACTAATTGTAAAGAATTCACATGAACTATAAAAGCTCACATAACATTTTAAAAGTTTAAATGAACTAACAAAACTTTTTTACATGATAAATTGAGAGTTTAAATGAACTGACAAAAATCCACATGACTAATAAAAGATACATGAACCATGGTAAAATTTCAATGAAATAAAAAAGTTTAAATGAACTAATAATATGTACAATGTTAAGAGGTCTTAAAAAATTACATTTAAATGTTAACTGCAGTTAAATGTTTACATTATATACAAAATATTACGTTATAAGACGCCCTCTATTTGTTCAGCTGAAAAAGAGACTATGAGTAAAGTGTACAGATCCGTCCTACCCAGGTGTAAGGACGACCTGGAGCTGATAAGACTCTGAATCTACACAACTGAGTCAACAGTTGATCAAGAAAATTATAAAGAAGGAAAATAAAGTGTTTAAAGGGACTGTGAACGTAGTTTCAAGTGACCTTTCATCTGTAGAGGGGCATGTCTGATTCACAATGGTAACCTGATAATCTACGATGGAGATATTCCTGTTTTTCTAGCTGAAAATTGTGTGTCTGTTAGAAACTATTTGTCTACACTAGGGCCCCTTTAATCAGATATCCTGAATTTTTTACAAAGAGCTGCTTTTTACTAAACCTCTTAGTCACACTGTAAACCCAGAACTATAGAATATACCTAACCCACGAGCCTATCATAACATTTCATCTTTCAGTGTAATTAGAAAGGAATTGAGTCTTTGTCACAATCTCAAATTTACCAATCCCTATGTCTTTGCATCCTGATTGTGTAAACCTTCGATATTTCAAGCTTAGACTATTTGATCTAATAGAGTTTATAGCTTGAAATATCTAAGGTCTACGAAATTGGGTTGCAAAGATATAGGGATTAGAAAATTAGTGTTTGCTTCAAAGACTCAATTTCTTTAGAAAAATTCCTTTTCAAAATTAAGCATTAAAAAAGTTTATAGTTGGTGATTAATTGAAAAAGATAAAAGATAGTTATATTTTTAAATTTTTCCTTAAAAACAAATTCCTTGAATATAGTTTAAAAAGTTTGCTTGCACTTATCACTTTTGATAATTGGAGTAAAATATAATTTTATTTACCTTTACTTTCACTCTAGTTCTTCACAAAAAAACACACTTTTCTCTAAACTAAACTAAACTAAACTAAACTAAACCAAATGAAACTAAACTAAACTCTAAACTAAACTGAACTAAACTAAACTAGAAGAAACTAAACTAAACTAAACTAAACTAAACTAAACTAAAGCTAAACTAAACTAAATTAAACCAAAATAAACTAAACTAAACTAAACTAAACTAAACTAAACTGAACTAAACTAAACTAAACTAAACTAAACTAAACTAAACTAAACTAAACTAAACTGAACTAAACTAAACTAAACTAAACTAAACCAAAATAAACTGAAATAAACTAAACTAAACTAAACTAATCTAAACTAAGCTAAAAAAGTTACAATAATATATTGTTTTCTTTTAAAAATTCAAACAGTCCCCCCCTCCAAGTTTTCTTATAATAATCTGAAAACATACACACCAAAAAGTTAATAATAATGTTTTCAATCGTGTATATTTATCTAGCAGAATACTTTATTTAATTAAATCACATTAAATGTATCACAGCACTGAGATATTTCAACAAGTTCAGGGTCCAGGGTATCATTCTTCCTTCAGAGAAAAATATATCATATTGTATTGTATATAGAAGATTGCAATTTACAGGTCTTTAACGTTTCAAGTTTAAAGACTGTTCTTTAGCTAATCGAATTGTTCTAGAAGATATTTTTCGTCGTCCAACCGAAGATAATATCGTCCTAGGACAGATTCGTTCGTCCGTGTGGTTTCTCTGGTTT
The DNA here is from genome assembly GCF_000591075.1 of Eurytemora carolleeae. Lineage (NCBI taxonomy): Eukaryota > Metazoa > Arthropoda > Copepoda > Calanoida > Temoridae > Eurytemora > Eurytemora carolleeae. Next base: position 364,466 of record NW_019396235.1, on the reverse strand, counting down.
TTATAAACTCTTGCTCCGGTTCATGCGTTAATCTTGCTCAACCTGCTTATCCAACCACGGATGTTAATTCAGTTTGTTAATTCATCCGGAGAGAATTTCTAATTACTGATCAAAATTAAACCCTGAGTTCCCAGGGTTGGACGGATCAGCGGAAATCCGTGATTGTGCATCTCCGAACCAGGAAGAAGATAGATAGCCTTGATACATATAGGACGGATAATCAGCACGATACATCCTGAACCGAGATTTAGAAACTTAATAATCCTCCTCGTCTCATTCTTCATTCATCCTTTCTCACTCAACCGTTCTTTTTCCTCCTGTCTCCGAGGTATATTGGATACCTCTGAACCCTGGTAGTTACACTAAACCTCAACAGGTTTAGGAATAATATTGATCAGTTTTCCTCTGAGAGAATCAATATATCGGATTGCTTCCAAAATCACGTCAAGTTGTGTTACGTTCTCTTTTCGGGACAAACTCGGGATCAGTCCCTTTAACCTGAAAAATAAAATGTTTATTTAAAATTCTTTATCTACCCTGTTATTCATGTTCAGTACTATGAAATGTAAGGTTTACATGAGCTAGGTTGGGAGTGTTGAATATCTATATCCTACTCCGGCAAACCCGTCTCAGGTTTCAAACATACAAAATTTTCTCACCTTGTTAGTTCCTCCTCCTCTGAAACCTCATGATTCTCCTCGTTCTCAGAACCAGAGTCTTCATGCTCAGCCTGAACCAGGATTTCTTCTCTCAACTCCTCGATCTTTCGTTTAGTCTGGACAACCATCTTAACTGCTGTGGTCTAACTAAACCAGGATATTCTTGACCGAAGAAAAGCTCGTTCTAGATTGTTTTTGATATACTATTATGTGCCAGGATATTTTCTTGAATAAAATATATTTATATATCAATACTTAGAAATTTTCATTTTACAACGTAGCCAAGTCGTTTGGTAACCAGATATTCGAGTAGATTTGCAAAGGAATATATTGTATAATAAGATATTTAAGATATTTCTCTGTCTAGCTGAGTTAGATCTGAAAGATGGAGATAAAGAAACGACCAGTATTTCCGTTACAAAGTTCCTCTAATCCTGATCAGTCTTGAGAAAACGCCGCGCTTCATCATACACACGCGCAAACACTTCTAAAGCAAGACCGACAAAGGCGCGTTCAGAACACACGTGCATGAAATCCAAGGCAAACAAAGATATTCATCAGGGATAGATGGAAAATATATGGTTTAGATAATCTCAATCAGAAAACATGATGTTGTAAACCAGGAGTAAAAAGTTCTGTGTACATCTATCTAGGAACGATTGTATCTTTAAAAGAATGCATGAAAGAGGGAGGAGGGAGGGGGGGAGGAACGTATTGAATTAAATCTAAAGAAATCCTCTAGATGTGCATATTGTTTGCACTATGCATAGCGTGGGTTGAGTTTGAAGTAGGTTTATCTCTGGGTACTACTGAATACTGCAGGTGTAGAAGAGACCTGTTGGAGCCAAGAGGAATGTTGATCCAACACCCAAGATGGGATTATCCAACTTTCACAAATAGATTTTCCATTTCCCCGTCAAATATTATGTTTCTACTTACATTTATTTTTAAGTAGATTAATTATTCTTCTTTCCTTCTTTTCTTTACCTAATTTCTCGTGTATTCAAGTTTCAATAATTGTTTTCTTTCAATCAAACCTTATAATCCGCCTCATTGGCTTAGTACTTTAATTCCCCTCTTTTATCAAAATTCAAAAAAAAATATATATATATTTCTTACAACTCTTATTTTCAATTTTGTTTACTAACAGAACCAGAGATTATTTAAGTTTGCATTTACGGCCTGCAATAAAACAGTTCTTAGATTAGTATTTAAACAATCTGATTTCAGGAAGATGGGTGGAGAATACAATGGTAGAAGGAATAGTAGGGTCAGAGGGAGAAGAGGAGGGTTGAAGGAGAATAGTAGGGTTGTAAGGAGAAGTGTAGGGTTGTAGGGTGAAGTGTAGGGTTGAAGGGAGAAGAATAGGGTTGTAGAGAGAAAAGTAGGGTTGGAGGGAGCATAGTAGGGTTGAAGGAAGAATAGTAGGGTTGGAGGGAGAAGAGTAGGGCTAGAGAGAGAATAGTAGGGTTGAAGGGAGAAGAATAGGATTGAAAGGAGAAGAGTAGGGTTGGAGGGAGAAGAGTAGGGTTAGAGGGAGAAGAGTAGGGTTGAAGGGAGAAGTGTAGGGTTGAAGGGAGAAGAATAGGATTGAAGGGAGAAGAGTAGGGTTGAAGGGAGAAGAGTAGGGTTGTAGAGAGAAAAGTAGGGTTGNAGAAGAGCAGGGTTGGAGGGAGAAGAGAAGGGTTAGAGGGAGAAGAGTAGGATTGTAGGGAGAAGTGTAGGGTTGAAGGGAGAAGATTAGGGTTGGAGGGAGAAGAGTAGGGTTGAAGGAGGAAGAGCAGGGTTGGAGGGGGAAGAGTAGGGTTGAAGAAGGAAGAGCAGGGTTGGAGGGAGAAGAGCAGGGTTGAAGGGGGAAGAGCTGGGTTGCAACAAAGGTAGGATGGCTAAATCCGTGTGAAATAAAAACAATATATTTGAGATATTCTGGAAACTAACAAATATTTCTAATATGCAGTAAGGGTGTGAAATTTTTCTGAAACAATTTTACAGAATTCTACTAGAAATATTAAGCCATGTTTATAAAATACATTTTTCACAAAAATCAAAAATGTCCCCATCAAATGGGGGTTAATATTTAAAAAGTCACTAGTACAAGTAAAAATGAAAATTTTTGAAATACTTATTGAATTGGGTATCATTGGAACCGAATTGAATTTCTGGATTTAAATCAATTTACAGAATCGAAAAAAAATAAAATTTGACTGAGTAAGGTCAAAAAAGACTATTCTAGTACTTTAATGAAATTTATTCAAAGAAAAAAACTATTTTGGACATAACTTGCCCAATTTTCAATATTTTTCAATTCTCTAAATAGTCTCTAAATTATCAATATTGTCAAATTTTTCATTTTCGCTAACACTAATGATTTATTCTTAAACCCCATTTGAAGAACACATTTTTAAATTTTGTGAAAAAATGTATTTTATAAACATGCCTTACAATTCCAAGTGTAATAGTATTTTGCTTCTGTAAAATGATTTTAGAAAAGTTTCACTAGATTTCACACCCCTAATATGCAGTCATTATTGCTCCGAACCCGCAATGACATCTGTAAACATATCAATATTTATTTGATTATGTCTGCACTGCACTACCAGGGAAAATGTTCGATTTTTGCAAGGTTAATCACCAAGGTTCTCAATTGTTGCTTCTTTGTTTAAAATTTAACAATTCAGTCGGATTAAGAATATATATATATATATATATATTTAAAGTAGTATTCTCTCACAACTCGTAAATACTTTGACCGATTTGCCTCAAATTTTGTTTTGGGAACATGCAACACCGGGCACTTCAGGTAGTTTTAACTAAAACGTAGATAAAATAGATTCTCAAAACTACTTAACGTGTTTCCATAATTACAAGTTTGAAGATGAAAGGGTGGGGGGAGTGCTGTAAAAAACTGAAAAGATTTAAAACTGTTAAAACAATGAACTAGGATACAAGTCCTGACAATGGTTTACAAGTTTACAGGTTTACAATGTTCATGTTTTAACTCAGAAACTCCTGTTGCTCTTCTAATAAAACAATATAGATAATATATATAGATAATATAGATGGACAAGGTATAGGGGAGGTAGTTTAATTGTTGAACAGGTTGATTCAAAATACAAACCATCTCCTAGGTCGAGGGCAATGCATGAATGCCTCTCTTCTAACTTCCAAAAATCACTGACAAAGAAATGATCGAAAATTCAGTATTAAAGTCGCAAAATCTTTTGATGTGTAACATTTTTTTTCTCTGATTGGATTTTGAATTATTTTAAAGTATGTGTTTTAGGTCTATGTCTTCATTCTTTTTTAAGTTTCAGTCCATCAGTCTCTAGTTACCATGGTTTCCCATAGTGTGCTAAAGACTCTCTTTAGTGTTTCTTTAAAAAATGTTCAAACAGTCTTTAGAGAAACTCCTACGTACAAGCATTGAATATGGGATACACCATGCCCAGGGGAGAGTTGACATCTCCCACCTGGAGTTTAATGAATAGATTTAGGATATTTTTATGTCAAAACCTTGACGTGTCTGGGGGTGGGAATCTAAAAAAATTAAAGGGCTAGAGAATTTGCCTGCTCAAGTTGTATCCAAAATTTGTCCAAGGGTCCCCCCCCCAACCTTAATCCAAGGGTCCCCCCCTCACCCTTAAGCCTCCACTATTTCATTTTTGTTACATACAACACACGTACATATAAGATTACTATATTATAAACCTAAATTGATAATTTGCAGTGTTTACGTGAAAGCAAAAATTATAGAATCTTTAATCTATACGTTGACTTTTTTGTATAAACTATTATTTAAACTATTGTACATAAATTCATATTGTATTCATTCCTGTATCTTTGCAACGTTCTGATGGTAAAAAAGGGCCTTTATATTACAAACTTTGACTATTCTAAAAAAAACTTGAGAAAACAAAGGAAAAAAATGTAACTTTACAATAAGCTGATATTTGTAGATATAAGATAAAGTGCAATTCAGGCGAGTAATCTGCAGTGCCTCGGTCTTTTTCAAAATGAAGGCGATGAATTGTAAATATTACGTTTTTATTCATTTAGGATTAAGATGAAGAAATTAAATTACTCAACTGCAAATTACAAAATATTTAGCGACATATCTTGATAAAAAGAAAGTGAAGACGACGATCCTTCCAAAGTTATCTGGCTCTCATTAATGTCTTAATAAAGATATATTATCTTATTATCTTGAAAAAAGGCTTTAAATCTGTTGCAACGGAAATACCAAAAACTCGTTAACTCTATTTTTTTAGTTTTCTATCATTTCTTCTCATAATTACTGCTGAGGATTAAAAATGCAAGAAGTTTCTTATTTTTATTTACAATTTTGCTTAATCTTCATCCTCTTTATGAACAAACCCCCATTTACGTATAAGTTCTTTAATTAATAATTATAGCAGTTATTGTTTTTTTTTCAAACATACTTTTCATGATTTAAGTTAGTTTCTTTTATAACCTTGCATAATTTTTGTAAAGTGTCAAAGTTTTATTTTTTGTGATATATTTTTTTATATTCTAGTTTTGATAGGTCACAGAGCAAAAAGCAATTTTAGGTTTTAAATGTGAAAATAACATCTCCATTAATTACTTAGTGGTTTGAACCGACATCATCAAGAACACCAAGTTTTCAATCTGACATTTATCATCATTTTAAGCAAATAAAATGTTTGAGGCACTTATACTAAATATTTGATCATTGAACATTTGTTTGTTTGATTTAACCATCACCATTTGCTTCAGATTTCTTTTGAAGTAAACTTAAATCTTGATTTCTCTCAGGGGTTTTAATTCTCAGAGAACCTCTCAATAATTGTGTTCCCTTTGGTAGTGGCAATGAACTATAGGAAAACGATATTTTTAACACAAGCAGAACCCAACCATGTAACTTAACAAGTTATTTAATATACGTTACTGAATATTTTTTTTTGCTTTGTAACGACATCAAATAAACTATAATGTTGTTATTCTGTACCATAGTTTTCTGGTTCTCACTGTAGCAAAATTGTTTATAAGAACCTTACAATTTTTACCAAAAAGTTTCCACTCTACTGTTTCAATCAATGTGAACAAATGAAAAGTGTATCATATTAAATTGTTAGTTAGTAGCTTTACCACACGAAACTTATAATTTTAAAACTATTGAAATAAGTGACACTCCGGCCTTGATTATTTAAAAATTTACAGAGATATTTTTATTCTTGTATCTGCTGCATAAATTTGTAAGTCACATTTAAAATTATTGATTTTTAGATGGAAAAGCAATTCCGTTTCACGCAATTCTGCGAATGTTAAATTACTTCCTTGTTCGCAATTCCGCGCAACGGAATTCCGATTGGAAACTCTAGTTGTAAATAATAATAAAGCGTCCTCTCCACTATCCATAGTCCTATTAAAGCTGTAAATGAAACTCATATTTTTGAAAATTTACACGAAAAATTTATTCTTTTTGGTTTACTGACAAAATTAACAAACATACTAAAACACGATTATTTAACAATATTTTGTGATTTTTCTAAGGAATATTTGTTGAAGTGAAAATATTAACAGAACAAATGATTGATAGAGATAAATGAAATCTATTTATTTACATTTATATATTGTAAGAATATACTAGAAATGTAACCTTCAACAACTGGAAACTAAGCCTGACAATAACAAAACGTAAACGAAGGCACAAAAAACTAAAAAAAAATATTTTGCAGAAAAATTCCATTTTTTTAAAAGTAGGGTTTAGGGCCCAAACTATAATTGGTATCGATTTCAGGGCCCAACAATTGGAGAACGACATAGTAGTCAGATCTGGAGACAATTTTACAACTTTTTAGCCATATAAACGAGAATTCCGGATTCCTTTTGCAATTTGGTAAATTTATTGAGAAATTACGAAAATAAAAAAACTCCAATTATTGCCTTCATCTGAATCAAAATCTCGCTTAGTTTCATTCAAAGATCTGAATTAAATTTTAGTTCCAGTCTATCAGAGAAAATTTTAAATAAATTTTTAAATCTTGAATTCGACTAGCTGACATTTACATAAATATATAATAGGTGTTGGAGGTGGGAAAAATTGTCCTTTAGCATGAACAAGATGGCCTCCTTGTATGTACAAGATGGCCTCCTCGTATGTACAAGATGGCACCCTCATATGAACAAGATGGCCTCCTCGCATGAAAAAGATGGCCTCCTCGCATGAACAAGATGGCCTCCTTGTATGAACTATATGGCCTCCTCGTATGTACAAGATGGCCTCCTCGTATGAACAAGATGGCCTCCTCGTATGAACAAAATGGCCTCTTCGTATGAACAAGATGGCCTCCTCGTATGAACAAGATGGCCTCCTCGTATGAACAAGATGGCCTCCTCGTATGAACAAGATGGCCCCTCGTATGAACAAGATGGCCTCCTCGTATGAACAAGATGGCCTTCTGGTATAAACAAGATGACCTCCTCGCATGAACAAGATGGCCTCCTCGTATGCACAAAATGGCCTCCTCATATGAACAGGACAACCTCCAATCTTAGCGTATACTAGTGAAGAGGTTGAGTGCAGACTTACATTCCTTTAACAAAATTATTTTATTAATGATTCGTCATTTGTTATTAAATTAAACAATATTAAAACTTGGAGAGGGACTTGGAACCTGGACTATTTGTTGTTGATCTACACAACATAGATTGTTTTAAGTTCGGCCGAACTGAAGTAAGTATTGGTGCACTATGACTGCATTAAGTTTAAAGTTCTCAAGAACTAAAAAACAGGAAAACAAATAAAAGATAAGACACACCTGTATACTGGACCTTGAAGTTTACTCATGCAAATATTTTGCACAAAACAAATATTCAACATTTTATTGAATTTTCAACTTCAAACAAGTTAGAAACGATGTCAATACAAATGAGCAAATTTAAATTATTTAAATAACAAAACTTTACTACGCATCAATTATTACTATTACTATTACTATTGCATCCTAATCAAAAAGGTGTAGAGCAATTATTAATGGTATGACATTTAAAGAATGTATAATTTTATAAAAACATGTTTTTTCTACCTTTTGACTTCTGGCTTTGCTGAAAACATTCCAGAATCTAAGAGTTTCGTCTCCTGCACCGGTAACTATTGCTTCTCCTAAATAAGAAAAATGATCAAAATGATAAAAAATTAACAATTTCAAATCAAATTATTAAAAATATTGCTAGTTGTGAACTGTCAAAGTTGTACATACTACATACATACATACATACATACATACATACATACATACATACATACATACATACATACATACATACATACATACATACATACATACATACATACCAGCTTTATGATAGGGTAAGGGGTGTATATTTTCTTGATCAAAAGAAGAAAAGATTTTCATTCGCTAAATTGGGAAAATAAATGATTTTTTGAGGTAAGAAGTAATAAAGAAGAATGAAAAAACTTATCTTTTGATCAAATCAAATCAAATCAAATCAAACCAAGGTCCGGGAGAGGGGTGTTTTTCTTAAAATTAAATACCCTGGAAAGCTAATAAAAACTCACCATCAGGAGACATTGCTAGGTAAAGAACTCTAAAACTGTGTCCGGTCAACTTGGCAACCTGAAATATTATTCATAATAATAAATAATTCATATTTTTTATTCATATTAAATCCATGTAAATACTTGGTTTGTATTATCCAATAAACATCATAACGGCTGAACTGATCATTTCACATTTTTTGAGTGGAAACTCAAGAGAAGGTTTATGACTGGTCACAATTTAAGAACATTGCTCCCAAAAAAAATTTGAATTTCTTAAATAATGAAAATGCACCAACAAACACAGGAAAACTGACCAAAATTACATTTTTGTCTTTCATACAATGTATACAGAGAGAAAATGTTTACAATTGAAATAGAAAATGGGCGCAGAGCGCCTTGAAAGCCTAGTGTATATAATAACTAAATATTAACCTGAACTAAACTAGGATATTTCCAAACTCATATTTGGTTCTGACTGTATCCATGTATATAATATAATATAATAACTAAATATTAACCTGAACTAAACTAGGATATTTCCAAACTAATATTTGGTTCTGACTGTATCCATGTATATAATATAATATAATAACTAAATATTAACCTGAACTAAACTAGGATATTTCCAAACTAATATTTGGTTCTGACTGTATCCATGTATA
>NW_019396235.1:207460-355485 GCF_000591075.1 Eurytemora carolleeae | reverse complement strand
GAATGAAGTGTACCTACCTGACTGCCTGTATCTACTGCATGAATGAAGTGTACCTGACTGCCTGTATCTACTGCATGAATGAAGTGTACCTGACTGCATGAGTGAAGTATACCTGACTGCCTGTATCTACTGACTGCATGGCCTGGCCAGTCAGAGTATTCCAGAACCTGATACAACGATCAGCTGTACCTCCGCCACTAGCCAGCAAACCGTGATGGTGAGGGGACCAAGCTATTGCCTAAAATGAAAAGTTTTACAGGGGTGTATATTTTCTTAAATTTGGGTATTTTTTTATTTTTATTCCTGCTTTATTTAGGTTTTTTCTTATGCTAACGTAGGGAAAATAAATGATTTTTAGGGAACAATAGTTAAAATTTGTGGGTAAAAAGTATCAACAGGATGAAAAAAACAACTTTACTTAACGTATATAATTTTTTATTCTTAATTACTTTAATAAAAACTTAAACTAATATGGACAGCTGAAAATAACTCTGTAATTTTAAGGATGCATCCTAGCTTCCAGGAATAGAAAATTTATCAATAAAAAGCAAAAACCGAGACTTTTTTTTGTTAGCTTCGTTTAATGGTGTAAAAATTTAACATAGCTTTAGATTGGAAGAAAAACTACAATTACAGATCACATGTCTTAGTTAGCATTAAGATTAGTCAGTAACAAATCAAAAGTTTCAGAATTAAAAAAAATAGTCAGTCAAAATTAAGTAACTTTTTATAAGTACAAACAAATGGGATTTTTTTGGGTCAAAATAATGAGGTCTTAGTTGACAACGAATCTTATCAGGATAGATTGACTGAGTGATTTTATAATACTAATGCAAAAAAAAAATTTAATGATAAAAAATGAAACGTTAGGTAACCCATGAATTAGTTATCTTGTTGGAGAACAAAAAATAAGTCGCAGCAAACTCTAATTTTCTATGTATTTACTGCTTATTGTTTTATGTATTGATTAATAGTAATACTAATTTAGTGGGGTGGGGTGGCTACTTGCTAGTGTGTAACACCAGTTCTCCTCATATCACTGAAGTTAAGCACACTTGTCCAACTGGATGGGTGTCCAGACTGGTGTTCACGGGTGCGATTCCCGAACTCCAAACAAACCTGTGGTTTCAAAAATCATCTGAAGCGACATCTGGTTAATCAGTTATGACCCCCTAACGGATGTAGGAGGACAGAGGGGCGACTGTCAACATATCTCGCAGCGAAAGGGTGCGTGCTTTCTACTCAACAATAAAAGAAGCTTGTAATGGATTGATCCTAGTGAATGATGATGAAGAGAGAAAAGGTTGACTAGCAGGGAGAGTTTATGGTTGCCAGTTATAGATATCTGGAGTTATCCAATCCGGGCTTAGAAATGATTAGGAGCAATGAGTGTGATGTTTCCCGTCTGTAAGGCACCCGGGCCTCATTCCAGTATATCAGAAGAATTCCTGCACTCTACTATTCTCAGGCCTAAGAAGCCCTTAGGCAGCTGGAATCTTTTCAGCCCTCTTCTCAGAATAAATGAAGCGTGGTCGGATGAATGTGCTACAATATTACAACTCCTGGCAGATCAATACAAAACCCAGACAACACCAACCTTTCGCAATAGAAAAATCCCGACATTCGATCGTAACATTACGATCATGTCCTAGGGACAAAAACATGTTTTTATTAAATACTATAAACAGATGATTCGCATAACACATATTAAAAGTTAGGTTTCGGTGTTATAGAATTTAAATAATTTTTAAAACCTTTATTGATAAGGAATTTAACTAAAAAGAATGAGCTAAAACTTTTAAAAATATAATTCTATCTGATTACATATCACCCTTCCAGGGAGGGGTGGTGTGCTGATAATGACGTTAAATAAAGTGATTAAAGGATCAGAGTAGACAGAAAAGAAGAATATCGGAAAAAATAAGTATCTGATAAACATGTATCAATTACTAGTCGCTGAAAAATAGTAATTTGTAAAATATTTGAAAATAAAAAATAATTTTGTTAAAAAATAATTTTGTTTGATTACTTTGTTGATTGATTGATTGATTAGTGTTAATTACCTTGACAGCTGCTAGATGATCTGTATAAGTCTGCATGGGTGATGTACTTGATAAATTCCAAACAAACAATTTGTTGTCGTTTCCACCACTAGCGAAACATGAGGATTAATTTCATCTTTAGAAAACATCATTTTAGAAAGCAACATTTTAGAAAGCAACATTTTAGAAACAACATTTTAGAAACAACATTTTTAGAAAAAAATTCGACAATTTTTTTTTCAATAAGCGAAAGAGAAAAATATTTTGAATATCATTCCTTATAATAAAAGTCAAAACTTATAAAATTTTTAAAAAAAATGTCAATTTTCAATAATTGTCCTTTTGAAATTAAGATTTTTCTCAACATTTAACAGAGTATTTAAAAGAGTATTTTGGTGTTTTTTTTTGGGGAAAAAAATGTGAAACATACACCCCTGAAAAGTATTTTTGATTTTTTTTGAGGGAAGAGTCTATCCCTGAAACGCTTACCTGGCTAAATATTGATTATCTGGTGACCACTTGAGCCCGCAAACCTCTTGTCTATGGCCGGCCAATCTACGCTCAGGAGCTAAACTTGGAGTTCTAATATCCCGTTGTAGGATTAATCTATCCCGGCTCCCACTAGACAACATATCTCCATTCCAGGCTAAAGCACCAACCCTGAACAAATATCAAATTAGATATAGAATGGACTCAGCTTAGACTTTGTGTCATGTAGGTTGAATTTGTTTTTTTATTTTCTTAAATTTTGAGTTGGGTTCAAGCACGAGGTTTGTTATGATGTTACGTTAGGTTTCGATTCTGTGTCACGTCAGATGGTGTTACGTTGGATATGTTTTTGTGTCACGTTAGATGATTGACTGTGTTACGTTAGCTTTTGATGTTACGTTGGACTTTGATTTGGTATTACGATAGATTTTGCGATTTCTGTGTCGCATTTTATTAATTACGGTGTTGAATTTACCTTTTCTACTTCAGTATTTTTTTAATTTAGCAAACTTTACGTAGAAAATGAAGACTAGAAAACAAAACAGCCATGTTTTTTTTTATACTGAACAGAAACATCTTTCTCTCTTAAATAAAAGCGTGTGTTAACCTAAACCTAAACTCTAACTAACCTTGCACTATGCCCCTCCAATACATTTAGTTTCTTGTTAGCAGTCACATCCCAGATTTGAACATATCCTCGATGTGTTCCAACAGCAACTAGATTCCCACGCTCTGCCCAGGACACCGAGGTAACAGTGTCGTTGTCTGTCGTCAAATCACACAACCGAGTTACCTGATTCAAATGCAGGTTGAACTTGAGACATTGAAAACAATGATTTAATGACAAAATCAAGCCCGAATTTAAATACAATAGACAAAATTCAACTTTACACAACAAACATAGATGCACACAGCCGATTACACTAGCAAAGCAAGGATAATGAGGCATGTAGAGTCCAAATATATTTGGTACAATAAAGTTGGATCGGAACGTGTTTATGTATAAATTGAGTTATATTAGGGCGTGGAGTGGGTTGTGTCGTGAATATCCAGTACCTGAGATGTGCAGGCCGACCACAAATATACACAAGCTCCGAGTCCTACACTGAGCACATTCTGTGAACTCCAATCCACCAGGTTCAGGTAGAAATCGTCCTGCAGCTCCGGTGCGTCCAGAACTTTAAACGGAATTTTAGAAATTTTTCGCGACGCTTTTCTCGGAGATTTCAGGAGTTTCTGACTTTTGGAAGACACGGGTGAGAGGGAGTAGGGGGAACTATATTCATTGATTACACTCGGACGTTTAGGACGAAACGAGAAGAGATTTTTGTCCTCTGTAATCGGAGCAAACGCTCGTCTTTCGTCCGAAGTCTCCTTGAAGTCCTCTATTTGTGTTCCTAGGACCTCGTTCTTGAGTAGACACGAGTACATGGAGAGGGACATATCCTTGGCTCCCTCAGCTCCATCCCGTCCTACTCGTTTAGTTGTTGTGGTTTTCTCCTAAACAGAAGATTGAATTTAAAGTAGTCGAACAGGGATCCGGAGAAACAGTGCCTTGAAAACTATGTTAAACTATGTTAAACTATGTTAAACTATGTTAAACTATGTTAAACTATGTTAAACTATGTTAAACTATATTAAACTATGTTAAACTATGTTAAACTATATTAAACTATGTTAAACTATGTTAAACCATGTTAAAACTACAAGATATGGGTAAGAAGGCCTAAATCTGTCTGTCCCTGATATGAGTAATATCATTTGTTTTATTAATTATGATGATTGGATAAAAAATGTTTAACCCTGAAGCACATTAAGAAGTTCTTCGGGTCAATTTTTTTTCATTCCAATTTCATAATTAACAGAACAAATGATTTAATTAATATTAGGCACAGTATATCAAACTGTAAGTTCGAAAATAAGTTATTTTTCCTTATTTAAGAGAATAGCGGATAGTGTTGGTTGTGTGTAGTGTATGAATGGGATTCTGGTATATAAACCAAATCCCGTCTCTACAACCTGACAATCTATCGTTCTATCAGCCGAACTGTGAGTATATCTGAACTCAACAGTCGAATATTCTAACGAACATTAGATTTAATTTCACTTATTTTTAGAGAAAAATTTTATGGATGTGAATATAAAAATTAAATTAGGATTATAATTTATTTATATATTTATGTTCCCCTTATTTTAAAGGAATTACCTGAAGCGTAAACTATCATTTTAGAATTTTTTTAATGAGAATACTTTCAATGGCGTTAAAGATGCCAAACATGAGTTATGGGATTTTTTTCTTTCTTTTCTTTCTTTTTTGTTCTTTTCTTTTTATTGTTCAAAAATAGAGGTGAATACTGAATAGCCTATTAACCGTAAATTGTAAAGGAATTAAGTTTTTATCCCAAACTCGGATTTTTTAAACAATGTTCCAACCCAATGTTGTAGAGATTTTCATGGTTCAAATAATCTAAGTTTGAAATATCAAAGGTTTACACCATCACATTGTTAAGCAAATTCTGTTTGCCCAGACTCAATTTCAATTAAAGTTTTTAGCTTTGAGACAGAAAAATAATCTGAAGAAAGAAGAAAGGAGGCAAATATATTATATATCTCTGCCTTGTGAAGAATTCTAAAACTTTATTTTATAAGAAACTAGTTGTCTTTAACCGAACTGACCTGAATAAGACTGAACGAAGTCTGCCAATTATTCCCTGCTCTGCTCGGTATAAATCTATCCCCGTATTTCTCCTTCTGTGGAGAGTTCACTGGGGTCAACTGCTTCTTTAGCATTCGCGGCTGAATACAAAAAAAATATAAATGCTCAGGGGAGAAAAATTATTTGTATTGTAACAAGAAATAATGGCAATTGCATAGAGCAAATGTTTTTTGACACATTCATACTTAGATGATTTAAAATATTAAATTATTAGTTTTGTTTGAGTTATGTTCTATTGTACGATTTTAGGCCCCTCCCCCATATATCAATCTTGTACATGACCTCGATTTCGATTGTTTTTCAACACAATATTGAATACTAATTTTGTATTATTTCAGGGTTAGTAGCGGTTAAGACAATTTCTAGGTCCGAGCGCTGCGGCTAAGGGGCCGAACGCTGTGGCAAAAACATGCGAAGGAGCCGAAAGCTGCGGTTTTGACAGGCTAGGGGGCCAGGCACTGCGGCAAAAAAGCATGGTAGAGGTGAACGCTGCGGCAAAATACAGGCGCTGCGGCTACATGTCCATCTTTATCTGTGTTGCATATCAGAAGCGTACTAAATTAATAAAAGGGGGAGGGGGCGTACAATAGCCGGGTCCGTCCTGGAGAACGATTTTTGGACCACCCCCCTCCNAATGATTCCTCAATTTTGTTATTTTACATTAATCAAAAATTTTAGTTTCCAGTGTTCATTGTTATTTGCTCACAAGGTCGTAATTTTAAGCGACCCTCCTATTCATGAAAGCACCTGTTAAACCTTTATCTGAGCAAAATAGCCATACATTAGGTTATAACTGTAAAGTATTCGAAGGAAATTGTGTTAAAAGAAATGAGTACCGAAAAGTTCTAAATTAAAAAATCTTACCGATGTGACAGGTGACATAACTGTGCATCTTTTCTGTGGTGAGATTTGTGAATAATTTATCGTTGATCCTGATATCTTCTTCCCCAACCTCTTCTCAAACTCAGTATCCATGACGGAGGCGTATCAGAGGGCGGAGCAACCCTGAAACTTTAACCTTCACTAGAATTCTTCTAATCATACATTGAAAATTTCTGAAAGTAAAAACCTAAAAATCTACATTTCAATTAGTAAAGATTAATAGAACTAACTCTGCCCACGTAGGATTGACGAATCATTGCAAAACAAAATATTCTTAAATACTCCGTTTTAACCTGCCCTTCCCTTATCTGACAAAACAAATAGTTCGTTTTCACGATTTTTCGTGAAATAACGCGAAAACGCAATATTCGAACTGAAGAGAAATTACGTATATTTAAAGCAATTAATTTTCGCTAAAAAGCAAACAATTTAATAAGAAGATAAGTCTAAAAATAACCGTATATTTTAAAAACGAAAGCCAGCTGTGTTGGGGGTCTCTACTCTCTGTTTAAAGTTTGGTTTGTAAGTTGAGTACTGGATTCCTATTGGTTGGAGGAAACTGTTTCTGATCCTACTATTGGTTCAATCAGACTTTTGCTGGCATCCTATTGGGTGAAATAAAGTAGATCTAGGCTTTTATTGGCGAAAATTTTAAATGCTGTTCTCTAATTGGTTCAAATTTATTTATAGAAAAGATCGTCTTTGTATTGATTGATCGATTAAAATAAGACTTTTGAAAAAATTAATGTTGAAATTTAATATTTGAATAAAAATAAAAAAAATTTATTGAGAACGGGGCACGACTTTATTTCACAAAAAAATTTTATTCAATTTGTTTAGAAAAATATTTCTTTAACAATTGAAATGGAATAACACGCGGCACTTGTTCATTTTTAATTTTATGATAAACGCCAAACGGGGAGGGAGTGAAGATTCTTCAGCGACCCTTTAAGGTGCTCGTCTTTAGATGCACGTAGAAATAAACGTTAATCAATCAAATCAATTCTCCGGCGACAAATTTCAAATGCATTTATTATTAAGGAAATGGGTAATTTCCTAGTATACGATTTTTGGACCCCCCCCTAAGAAGCAAAATGAATGTTATGGAAATCCTTCAGAAACAATTTCAGGACAGTGCTGAAAAGCTTCAAAGTGTTCAAAAAGGTAGTTTTTGTTTTTTATTTAAATTATTTCACGATTTATTTTATCTTTATTTCCTACTTGTTCTAGATTACAGTAAAACTTTAAGTGATAGACAAACTTTGGACAGTCAGTTAAATGAAAATAGACAGGTTAGTTTAATAATATATTAATAGCGTAAAGGGGGGGGGGGTTTAAACAGAATTAATGATACCCTAAAGTCTTCAAACTTTGTTTAAAGTCTTAGACTCCTATTAATGGATTCCTCTACCTTTATTTTTTTTAAATGCTTTGAAATAGGTTGTAATATTAAAATCTTTATTTGGTTCTAAATGTTCTTCGTTTACAAAATTTTATGATGTTTTTTAATCATTCACGCAGACACTACGATACTTCAAGTATTTTTCTAAATTCAAACTTTTTTCCTTCGTTAACTTTAAGCTATATTGCAGTTAATTATGAACTATTTAAAAACATTTTATAAGCTTGCATAATTAAAAAATTGTTTTCTTAATTGGTAAATTAAATTAGTCTGTTTCCAGGTGAAAGAGGAATTAGATCTTGCCACCGAAGAAAGCAAGATTTACAAACTTATTGGTCCTGCTCTTGTAACCCAAGATCTGGTTGAAGCCAAGAGTAATGTTGAGAAGAGGATCTCCTATATCTCCGGTGAGCTGAAGAGGAAGGATGATCAGCTCAAGGATATGGATAAGAAGCAGGACGAGGCTAGAGAGAAGATGCAGGAGATACAAACCCAGCTACAAAAACTCCAGCAAGCTCCAAACTAATCTTGTCAATTTAAACCCTCCTGGCTATCAGGGATCCACGGTTCTATTCCGGCTAATAGGGATCTCCTTTCTGCTCCTCGGGATCTCCGCTTTAAGCTTTACATTTCATTTCAGATTTTAAGATGGGAGAACGGAAAGGGCAGAATTTTTACTATCCACCGGATTTTGATCCGAAGGTTCACGGCTCCTTGAACGGGTATCATGGCGTGCACGCACTGCGTGAGCGTGCGCGTAAGATGGATCGAGGAATTCTTATTATTCGGTTTGAAATGCCGTATAATATTTGGTGCGGTGGTTGTAATAAGCATATTGGAATGGGGGTTCGATACAACGCAGAGAAAACGAAGGTTAGTAGTTTTAATAAATCTCATATTAGTAAAAATTGTCAGAAAAGATTGCATGATTTTGCTTTAAAAAGGTTCTAAAATGTAGTAATTATCTGGACATTGTGATTGTTAATTGTTATACATTTTCGCATTTAATCACTGAAGTTGGTTATGACCTAAAATAAAAATGATTCCTCAATTTTGTTATTTTACATTAATCAAAAATTTTAGTTTCCAGTGTTCATTGTTATTTGCTCACAAGGTCGTAATTTTAAGCGATCCTCCTATTCATGAAAGCACCTGTTAAACCTTTATCTGAGTGACAATGAGGAAGATATCGTCGTTTTACTTTCTTAAAACGTGTGGAATTCTAACAATTCCATTAATTGTCTCAGAACCATGACTAAATCGCTGTTATAGAAAAACAATTAAAAAGAAGTTATTAGGTACAAAAAAGCATTTATTTTTCATCCTTGAAAGGTTTAATGAGTAGGGGACAATCAGTTCTATAAATGAAAGGTCTTTAATAAGTACGTTTACAGTCCGTGTGATATATGTGGATATTGAAAACTGTCTTAATATCGTAGGTAGGAATGTACTACACGACCCCGATCTATCAGTTCCGAATGAAATGTCACCTGTGCACAAACCATTTCTCGATCAAGACAGACCCCGGGAACCTAGATTACGTGATAGTAGAGGGCGCTACTAGACAGGAGAGAAGGTGGGATCCAACAGAAAATGGACAGGTTAGGTTTAATTATATTTTTAATTGATAAATATATTTGTGCAGGTGGTTCCAGATGATAAATATATTTGTGCAGATGGTTCCAGACGATAAATATATTTGTACAGGTGGTTCCAGACGATGAATATATTTGTGCAGGTGGTTCCAGACGATAAATCTGTCGGGAAGAAGTTGGCCGACGACGCGATGTACAAGTTGGAACACGAGAGCAAGGATAAGGGGAAATCATCGGATACAGCTCCAAGACTAGTCGGGATATCAGATATCCAGGTAATATTCAATCCTAGATATCCAACATATATCCATCTACTAGGTTAGTAGTTTACTGGGTCTTCCGTATCCAGGACCAGGTATTATTGAAACCAATAAATCTAGGTACTAGACTAGCCAGGACATCAGATATCCTGGTACTAGACTAGCCGGGTTTCAGATATCCAGGTACTAGACTATTTGGATATCAGATATCCAGGTACTATACAAGCCGGGATATCAGATATCCTGGTACTATACTAGCCGGGATATCATATATCCAGGTACTAGACTAGCCGGGATATCAGATATCCAGGTACTAGACTATTCGGGATATCAGATATCCAGGTACTAGACTAGCCGGGATATCTAATATTCAGGTACTAGACTAGCTGGGATATCAGATATCCAGGTACTAGACTATTTGGATATCAGATATCCAGGCACTAGACTAGCCGGGATATCAGATATCCAGGTACTAGACTAGCTGGGATATCAGATATCCAGGTACTAGACTAGTCGGGATATCAGATATCCAGGTACTAGACTAGTCGGGATATCAGATATCCAGGTACTAGACTAGTCGGGATATCAGATATCCAGGTACTAGACTATCCGGGATTTCAGATATCCAGGTACTAGACTATTTGGATATCAGATATCCAGGCACTAGACTAGCCGGGATATCAGATATCCAGGTACTAGACTAGCCGGGATATCAGATATCCAGGTACTTGACTAGCTGGGATATCAGATATCCAGGCACTAGACTAGCTGGGATATCAGATATCCAGGTACTAGACTAGCTGGGATATCAGATATCCAGGTACTAGACTAGTCGGGATATCAGATATCCTGGTACTATACTAGCCGGGATATCAGATATCCAGGCACTAGACTAGCCGGGATATCAGATATCCAGGCACTAGACTAGCTGGGATATCAGATATCCAGGTACTAGACTAGCCGGGATATCATATATCCAGGTACTAGACTAGCCGGGATATCATATATCCAGGTACTAGACTAACCGGGATATCAGATATCCAGGTACTAGACTAGCCGGGATATCAGATATCCAGGTACTAGACTAGTCGGGATATCTAATATTCAGGTACTAGACTCGCTGGGATATCATATATCCAGATACTATACTAGCTGGGATATCAGATATCCAGGTACTAGACTAACCGGGATATCAGATATCTAGATACTAGACTAGCTGGGATATCAGATATCCAGGTATTACTAATTCTAAAAATCCATGTACTAGGTTCAGTGGGTATCCACTATCCAGGTGTTATATTGTATCCTTGATATCAAAGTAAGTCCAGTGGGTATCCTATGTCAAATCTTAATTTCGTTTTTAACCACAGATTTGTATTCCACAACTTATCTTAACTTTTAAATTTGGTAGAAATAAAATTTAGAAAATTTTCAACTCATCCAAAATTCATAATACGGCAGGAATTAATTCTGAGTTAAACGATACTTATACTTTTGAGTGTTAAAATGGTAATAGTTATCGGTTCATTATTTAAAAAGTATTTTTAAATTCCTTTTTTTAAGCAAAAACCATCCAAATTTTGACAAGAGCACCCGTTTGTAAAAGGACGAAGAGTGTGTTAAAAAAAATATTTGTTAGGATCGAGTGAAGGATGATTACCTGGCGAACCGTTTACTCCGGGACAGGTTTAGGCAGAGGAAGAAAGATCAGGCCGCCAGGAAGGAGAAGAACGAGAGGATCTTGGGTAAAACTGGACTCAAGCTGGACCTGGTGGATGAATGTCCGGAGGATGTCAAGTTTGCTCAGCTTCTCAGTATCCAGGTATACACTTGACACAACCAGTATCAAGATTCTAGATATACCTACAGCAAACCCAACCATCAGAGAAGGATTTATTGCATAGAACAAATTCAATTTTTTTTGACCTAAGCTTATCTTCATATAAAAGTCGAATGCAAAGATCACATAAGAGATCTAAATATTAGAAAGTTATAATTGTGTATTACATATAAAATAGCAAAAAGTCTTAGAACTAAGCGATATTTTCCGAGATCTCTCCCCCAACTCATTAATATAAGATTTTTTATATTTAAATATAAACATACTCTCAAACTTATGTACATGATTTATTGAGCTAAAAACATATTGTATTGTATAATTTAGACGTATTAGCAGTAATTTATTAACATACTACTAGCTGAAGTGCACGGCGCAGCGTTGCCCGTGAAAATAGATTTTTGATTTTTTTTTAGCTTATGTTACCTCGAAAAAGTTCAGCCCATTCGGTCCAGTCGTTTGGCTGGCTATAAGGAACATATATACGAATGTCTTGTTTTATTAAATAGATTGCAATTTTGATAGTGGAATTTTTAATTTCATTAATTTCTGACTAAATTATCTTGTCCCTATATATAAATGAATTATATACAATTAATCTTCATCTGTTTAGGCTCGGAAGGAAGCTGAGGAGCTGCAGAAGGAAGGACGGGATGCACTCGGAGAACAGGATATCTTCTCCACCAGCAAATCTAAACCTGAAACCATCTCTCCTGCTAGATCCTTCTTGAACAAGGTGGCAAACTCAAACCAAACCAAACTTATCAAAGATAAAGGTTTCGGGGTAGTGCTCTCTAAAAATGGCGCCAACCAGCTGGGAGTTCTACCGAAAAACTCCGCAACAAAAGTTT
Source organism: Eurytemora carolleeae (assembly GCF_000591075.1). NCBI lineage: Eukaryota > Metazoa > Arthropoda > Copepoda > Calanoida > Temoridae > Eurytemora > Eurytemora carolleeae. The sequence continues at coordinate 343,411 of NW_019396235.1, read as the reverse complement.
CAGTTGTTACGAACTCACAACACAAATCTGTGGAAATACGTGTTTTCTCCCATGAACCAAAATCAAATGAAATCAGTTCTAATTCAGAAAAAAATTCATTATCATTGTTATGTAATTATTCAGCTTCTAGCGATGAAAGTGACTAAAAACAATAATGTAGGATATGTACGATTTTATTTGTTAAAAATTTATAAACCTATTAACTAAATAATATATAAATAAAGACAGATACTGAAATTAAGAATTGTGATGTAAGCTATATACAGAAAATTGGGTTAAGTTTAAGAATTTAATGCGTTTTTTCAGACAATTTGTGTTTTTTGTTATGTTATGTTTTTTTGTCGATAAATGAAGCATTTCACAAAAACTATTATAGTTTGCGAATTGGTGCTCAAATACAGGGTGTCCTTCCTACGAAACATGACAGTTGATAATTTTTTATGAATGTTGTCTTTCATATAATGTACTAGATATCAAAGGCTTTTTGCAATTTATTTCGTTAAAAATTCTTTTACATATTTTACTGTGAAATCAATTTTACTATGGGATGACTCCCATATAATTTGTTTGTTATTGTTTTGGTGTCAAATAACTTAACAAATTATGGAAGAAGACATTCTAAACTATTCACCAACTGTCATGTTTCGTGGGACACCCTCTAGATACAAAAATGTTCTACTTTTATTAAAAGCTTCAAGTTCTGCACAAGTTTAGGAATTTGTGTAATGTAGAAAATGAAAATAAAAGTCTTAATCTTAATTAAAGTAGACGTTTCTATACATTATTTATGTATTATAATAATGTTCTTACCATGTTGAGATTTTCGAAAAAAAAGGTTTTTGGTGGATGTAAAAACCAAATATTTCTTATTGGAGATAAGAATGCTGGACGCGGAGACAGAAGTTCAGAGACTTGGAGACGTAACGAGAGGCACAGAGATTGTTTTGAGTTTGTTATTCTGCTTTTTAGAAATTAAAAGTCTGCGGAGATCATTTCGCGGGGCTCATGGTGGCTCATGAGCAACTCAACTAATCAATATTAGAATAAGATTTTAATGACTTCCAAGATAATTTTAAGAGAGATGCAAGAACATTATTACCGAGTATAACTCCCAGGTTTATTAAAGTTAAACATTTTTAGCATAATAGACCTCATGTACAATATTTGTTTAAATCTTGTTTAGCCCAGAGGCCATTCCTTCTATCAATATATTGGTTTTAAAACAACAAGTATGAAAGAAAATTTATTTTGACTAGAAAATACTATTGCATTTGCATCGGTTTTCCACCCAGCTGAACAATTTGGCCGGCATTTAACATATCGTCGGCCGTCTCCAGAAGTACTTTATGCTTCCGTCTTAAATGAATTGCTGCGTTCTGCTTGTATGGAAATCTTTTATTGCACATTGAGCACTCAAACTTGTTCTCTATTCCGCACTCGAACCTGATATGTCTGTTGAGGTTATAATTCCAGTTGTAACATTTCCCGCATTTCTGACATTTAAAGACCTGCTTTGGTTTAGCGGATTCCTGCGACCTAAACTGTGAATTGTCAGGTCGGGTTGGGGTGAAAGCACTGTGAGGATTACTGATAAAACTAGATTTAAACTCTCTAGAGTAAAGACTATTCTGTTCATCCAGCCTACTGAGTAGGTATTGAGGGTAGGGTAGGGCTAGAGGGAGAGAGAGGGTGGGAAAGTAGAATCCTAGTCTAGATGAGTCTTCAGCTTCATATTTAATATTACTGTTTGCATCCGGTAATACAGATCCATCCTCAGGACTCTCAACACTGGAATTTATACTTGGTTTAATAATATTATCTTATAGGATGAGAATTCAATGACGACCTGAATCTCTGAAGGTATGAACTATGAAGGTTTATTATTTTAGCTTTCGGACTTCAATATAGTCTTACTGTTAAACGATATGACAAAAGAGCACAAAGCCTAAAGCTCCAAAGAACCACCAACGTGAGAAAAAAGACTGATTAACTTCCATACAGTCGTCTCTGAAGTCCTATCCTTGTGCTTAGCCCTGTACTATAAAACCAATATTATATCAAACAAAGTATCCCTAATAGAAAATGATTCTAGGTCTGGTGGTTCAGGTTTGATAATATTAATAACAGGTATGCTGTTAGGACTAGACTGCTCTGACCCACTGACTCCTGCTCCTGAGTGGGCGAGACTAGAAGAACTGGATGACAGTGTGAACTCGGGTATCCGGACAGGGTCGGATAACCGTGAAGGATCGGGAATTCGGACTGAATAAGAGCTGGATATCTGGATTTGACTAGATTCACCGGGGTTGGGATTTAAACAGCTTGGATTCTCCTCTTTCATCTGGATTTCTAAAAATATAAAATCGATCATAAAGTCATCCCACCGGCGCGGCCCTTTCTTAAAAAATCATCTTTCCTTAGATTTGGAAAAACTAAATAATTTCCTAGGGAAAAAACTTGCTAGTCAAGTTCAAATTGTTCCTAAAAACATTTCACCGCTAAAGGGTTGGAGTCTTTGACACAAACTCTGATTTTCTAATCCTCATATATATACAGCCTAATGTCATATACCTTTGATATTTCAAACTATGGAATATGGTGGATAAAATAATCTTAGTTTGAAATATCAAAGGTTTACACCAAGAGGTTGCATAGATATAGGGATTGGAAAATTTGAGCTTGTGGCAAAAAGTCAATTCCTTTGAAATTAATTTAACCATCAGAATATAATAAGATTAATATTCTCAAATCTCTAAACTGACCTGGAATGTTGAATTGTTTATGTTTGTATCCCGGAGTATTAGGTAGAGAAGAACAATCGTTAAAATTAAAATCTGAACTAGAAACTGACAGGTTCCGTAGTTTCTCCTGTTGCTCCGCACTACACGAGTCCAGAAATTGTCGAAACCGTTCCTCTGTGATACGAGAGTCTGGGGATGGGATCAAAGGAGTTCGAGGAGTTTTAGTTTTAGTTGCCGGATCCTCCGGACCTGGGAGACCTGTCAGAGGCCTAGGTTTCTTGATCCGAGGCTGAGAGTCGAGGTCAGATTCTCCGACAGGAGTATGGTCAGATTCTCCGACAGGAGTAGAGTCAGATTCAACAGATGATTTAGACCCACTGGATAACCTAGAAAGGATGCTCGATAACTTTAAACTTTAAAAACCAAAAACTGAAATTTAAAAAAATAGTAACTCAAACACCAGTTAAAAAATAACTATTTGACTTAGCAAAAGGTTAGTAGAAAAAGAAGTTGGAGGAGTAGCAAATAAAAGGGGAGAAGAAAAAGATGTAGAAAACGATTAAGAGAAACAGAACAAAAATAGTAGGAGAGTAAGAAAAGGAATAGAAAAGTTAAAAAGAGTAGTTGGGAGTTTTAAAAGTTTATAAAAGGAATTAATCCTAACCTGGAAAGAGCCTCAGATATCTTACTGAGGGAGGCTAATCTCTTTACAACCCTAGGTTCTGCACTTTTCTCGAGACTTCTAGATAAATATATTTATTTTAATATTCAACAAAATAAAAACACTGAGATAGTGGACACTAAGAAACAGGATTACCAACAAAAGATAAGACATCAATGAAAATGGTTTTTAGTCTTTGAAACTGATTTAAGAATAAAACCCTAGAATTAAAGCTGTAAAGAATCATTAATTTAAGAATAAAAACAATAGGTTTAAAGCTGTAAAGAATCATTAATTTAAGAATAAAAACAATAGGATTAAAGCTGTAAAGAATAAAAACAATAGGTTTAATGCTGTAAAGAATCATTAATTTAAGAATAAAAACAATAGGATTAAAGCTGTAAAGGATAAAAACAATAGGATTAAAGCTGTAAAGAATCATTAATTTAAGGATAAAAACAATAGGATTAAAGCTGTAAAGAATAAAAACAATAGGATTAAAGCTGTAAAGGATAAAAACAATAGGATTAAAGCTGTAAAGGATAAAAACAATAGGTTTGAAGCTGTAAAGAATCATCAATTTAAGAAGAAGACTGAGTCAAATGCGTTAAAGTTGTCTCTAAACTCTCATCCTTGGTGAGATTAAAATTAATTTCCATAATACCTGTTAGCAGATGATAGATCTACAGCATTATCATCCACAAACACATCATCTGCTCCTTCTTCATCCTCATCCATAGGAGGGACAGCAGGAGGAGAGAATGGATCGGGATAAGTGGGAATTGTCTTCTCTGGAGAAACTTGCGGCTTACAATCAACAGGAACGCGCAATGAAGCGAGAATTCCGTTAATTTGTAGGCAGCGTGCAACCAACAGTAGTTCAGGTATCTCAGTTTCGTGTATTCTGCTCACGTGACCAGTGTACATAAACTCCACGAGGTGGCGACACTACTCTTTCAACACAATATCATCAGGTTTTTACCAAGGCGTATAAATAACAACATTTAAAATTAATGCATCTGTAAAAAAAAGAAAAACAAACTTAAGTTGATTGAGATGCACATGCACTGCAATATTAAAATTTGCTCGTTATAAGTAAAAAAATTCAATCTGAGACTCAAAAATTAATATAAAATATGCTTTCTAGCCATATTTCGAGTCAAATTTAAATTTATGTCAAAATACTTGTTATTTCAAGAATGATAATTTAGTTTCCTGTTTTTCAGAAACTCCTTCAAGAATGATCTTATCTGTGCTTGAGTTGGAGAGTAGACCAGAGAGTAGAGGACTAGAGGATATCAGGATAATACTGTTTACAGGGATATCCATACCCTAGATATATTATATGATTATATATATATATATATATTGTGATATCTTTTATCGTACTGCAGTTCTAGTGCACAGATACTCCCTCCCCATCCTTTCTTCCTTTGTATATTACTTGCTATACTCAAACCAGTTTTGTGTTGATAAATATTAATATAGGTTCAGACTTAAGTACATTCAAGTTTGACAAATAGTCAGTAGAGCCAACAACAGAGGAACTATCAGAGCTTCACTGAACGTATTGGGATGACATTTTTTATTATTGTTATTTTTGACTTTTAAATGTTTTTTTTTTTTATATTTCATTGTTTGTAATATGTATTATATCATATCTGTTCGGTTCCATAGTAGTAAACCTATCGTGTAAGAATTCCCATTATTACACGGTTCAAGAGGAACAATTTTATTATTGTTCGCTTCCTTGCGTTTAAGAATGCTTATTCTTACACTGTATGTGTAGAATTTTCATTCTTTAACGCTCAGACCGTGTAAGAATGGAAATTATTACACGGTCAGAGCGTGAAAGAATGTATATTCTTACACGCTCCAAGCATTAAAGAATGGAAATTATTACACTAGTTGAAGAATATTCATTCTTACACGCTCCTTATATTGATCTTTTCAGTATAGATCAATATTGATATTAACTTAATTATTTTGTACTGACAACATGCACACTCACCTTTTTCTTTTACATTAACACATGCAAACTTACCTTTTTATACTTAAAATAACATGCTCACTTACCTTATTCTTAAATATTAAAACATGCAAACTTACCTTTTTTACTTTAGTAAAACATGCTCACTTACCTTTTTCGTTTATTGAAGTGTTGATATATCTTAATTCAGGAATTTCTATTTAAATCTTAACCTTAGTCCTGACAGAAGAGTGGAACCCCCCGTGTTTAATTACCATTTTCTTACCTTTCCAAAAAAACTTAAACATGTACTTAAAACTTTAAGCCTTCCATTGGCCATTTTCATCAAACTACCGAGTCTCAAAGCATACTTTTTTCAATTTGTTTTTAGTTTTTCTTCATTGCAAACCGAGTTTGGTGAGATTTTTCAAATCTCTGCATACTTGTAATAATACGGTCAGAGCGTTTCAAAAATGGAAAGGTTTGTCATGTCTTCACAATTTCAATTAATTGTTTTTTTTTACTTTATAAAGTTTTAAAGTACCTCAGCCTGAATCAGCAGTCACCATATCTCGCATAGCTCGAGATGATGAAGTGAAACCACAATCAAAACCAAAAATGTTAGTTTATAAAAACTTATCATTGAAATATTAGTGTAACAAACTTTTAGTGGGGTCTTAGCAATCCATAGGAATGAAAACAAACCAGACAATCTTGCTTCATGAATAAAAGACAAAGGTCTTCATCAGTTCATGTCGAACTGATTCTTGGTGGATAACCTGCTTTCTCATCTTTTTGGAAAATTTAGGATTTAACATCCAGGAAATGATTTGTTCTGTAAATGATTTAACGATTTTGTTTAGTAGATTAAGACAACCCACTACAATACCTTCTCCCCATCTAAAAAACTCAGGGCACATTCAACATGCTGTATCTAAATGTAGTATCAACTTGAAAAACAAGCAAATTCATTAGAAATTGGTAAACAAACAAACTAAACTAAGGAAACAATCACACCACATGCATCACTTTCAAATTAAGAACCAATTTTTACTTACAAAATGGTTTTTAACATTTTAAAACATTTAAAAAATAAAAAAACAGTGATAGTCAGAACAAGAGCATAAAACTTATTTGCAACCTTTCATAATGTGAACTGTTCCAACTTAGAATAGTCGGATTTTACCAGAATTATTTTTTACCATAATTTCTTGGGTATGTGCCCATGGAACTTCACTAATATGATATAATAATAATCTTATGAGGAAAAAATGTAATAATGGAATTCTTAAACTCTTTCTTTCTGCGGCCTTCGTTAAAGAATACATCAAGATTATTTCATCTCGTTTAAGAATTTCCATTATTACATTTTTTTCCTCATAAGATTATCATATTATATTTTAGCATATAAGTAACAGAGGAGAATAAATGTGTTCCTTCGACCCGTTAATATCTGCGCTCGTGTACCTGCTGAGTTTTTTATATAAAGATAAAGCCCCCCCCCATTCATCACTTAAAGTCTTAGCTATGATCAGATTTCAAGGGTTTGCAGATGGGTTTTTAGGGGGAGTAAAAAGTGGGAGGGATAGAGGGGTTAAAGGTAGTTAATTTATTATTATTGTTTTTAAATCAAGTCTATGGATAGTATCATCTACAGTGTTAATAGTACAACAATATAAATACAATTAAAATCTGAAATTTAAGCACTGTGAGAGGGTGGGCACTGCCAGCAGAAAAGTGGACAAAAAACAAAATAGAAATACGTAAAAATATGTTCAGCAAGTTATTTAATACTGCACTCAGGTAATATGTTCTCTCCGCTCCTTGTTCTAAACTCTTTCACTTCTGTTTTGTGTGAAAGAGTCTAAACTAACTTTCTTGATCTTGATATCCACTTTGACGATTTTTGAATTTCAGAAATTTGTGCTTAATGAGGGGTATCAAGAACTAAGTTAATCCGTAGGACTGCCCAAGATAGGATTAACTGGTTGATCCAATGGATTCACAGTACAAAAGTGTTGAGCTCTGACTCCTTGCCTTTTCTCTTTAAAAGCACTTTTACGGAAAAGCTTCCTTACTTTTCAAATTTTAATGAATCTTTTCTCAAAACTACTTGTTATAAAATTATCATTATTTCCGAACGACTTGTTATAAAATTATCATTATCTCCGCACTACTTGTTAATAAATTATCATTATTTCCGCACTATACTTGTTAATAAATTACAATTATTTCCGCACTACTTGTTATTAAATTATCATTATTTCCGCACTACTTGATAATAAATTATCATTATTTCCAAACTACTTGTTATAAAATTATCATTATTTCCGAACTACTTGATAATAAATTATCATTATTTCCCAACTACTTGTTATAAAATTATCATTATTTCCGAACTACTTGATAATAAATTATCATTATTTCCCAACTACTTGTTATAAAATTATCATTATCTACGCACTACTTGTTATTAAACTATCATTATTTCCGAACTACTTGTTATAAAATTATCATTATTTCCGCACTATACTTGATAATAAATTATCATTATTTCCGCACTACTTGTTATTAAAATATCATTATTTCCGAACTATTTGATAATAAATTATCATTATTTCCCAATTACTTATTATAAAATTATCATTATTTCCGAACTACTTGATAATAAATTATCATTATTTCCCAATTACTTATTATAAAATTATCATTATTTCCGAACTACTTGATAATAAATTATCATTATTTCCCATCTACTTGTTGATAATAAATTATCATTATTTCCCAATTACTTATTATAAAATTATCATTATTTCCGAACTACTTGATAATAAATTATCATTATTTCCCATCTACTTGTTATTAAATTTTCATTATTTCCCAACTATTTGTTATTAAATTATCATTATTTCCCAACTACTTGTAATTAAATTATCATTATTTCCCAACTACTTGTTATAAAATTATCATTATCTACGCACTACTTGATAATAAATTATCATTATTTCCCAACTACTTGTTATAAAATTATCATTATCTACGCACTACTTGTTATTAAATTATCATTATTTCCGAACTACTTGTTATAAAATTATCATTATCTCCGCACTACTTGATATTAATTTCCGAACTCCTTGTTAATAGATTATCATTATTTTTGAACTACTTGTTATTAAATTATAATTATTTCGGACTTCCCGACATCCAGAGCGAAGTTATATTTACAGAGTCAGCAGTTTTACTTTGTTGATCCTGATGAATTAGACCCATTAAAGTGCTACAAACTCCTACAGAGCAATTGTAAACCTTAATATTAAGTAAAAGATAAATTAACAAATCATATAAGTAACTCGTACACAACCTTAATTGAAAACTAATACAGGAGATAACTTCGGTTTTCAAATCTTGCTCAATCTTTTCCTCGTCGTGACGTCACTGCTGTATAAATCATCGAAACGTTCAACAGAGCTGTCGTCTTAATTTTCAGTGACTTTCCGTTTAAAGAGGACATGCCCGATTACCAACTTTACCTCCCTCCCCCCAACCTCATTCAAACTCTAAACCTCCTGTATGACCGTCTCTGGACCCCCCTGAAGTCTAAGGCCGATCATTAAAAACAGCTATTAATGGCTTGATTGGTCCTCCAACAAATCATTATATGTCATATAAAACTTAAAATATGTATATTTGCATGTGTGTTTTTGTAGAAAAAAATAAATGATAAAAAAAATACCAATGAAACCTTAGACTGGTATAAAGATAAAGATAGTGCTTAATTCTAAGAATTTCTATATTTTATCTGAAGCAAGTCCCAGAGAAACCACAAATGAAAATAGAAAGTTTTCTAAAACAAAAACATGAATATCTAATTCATAGCTTGAAGGTGTACCGCTGAGAACCGGACATGTCAATTTATCAATGGAAGGTCACTTGAAATTACGTTTACAGTCCCTTAAACCCTTCTAAACCTGAACCAGATAAAGATATATTGAATTGGTGGGTTTCTGTCCGTTGATAATCCATGTTTCGTATTTCTTTTATAGTCCACAGATGAAGATTAAAAACATCTACATAGTTGGTAGATCCTAGATCAAGGTTTAAAGGGTGAATCGTTGGCGGCACTCTCTTTAAAGTTATGGATCAAGTAAGTTATACTCACAATCAAAATCTCTGAAAACTATTCTCCACCTGCAATCTACATACTGTCTGTTCTAACCTGTGCTGAGAGGATTGTATCTGCATGAATATCCTTGTTCTCCTGGATACAGGAGACAAGATCAGAACCGTGCCCGGTCCAGACCAGATTCCGTTCTATCTTCCGTCCGCACTCCAGCCTTACTGGAGACCCGGAGACAAGATCAGGAACCTGTCCCATTCGTCTTGGTTCAAACATAACCCGGCCCAAGCAGGACCCGGAGTAAGGTTCACATCTCTCCAGGGGGCCGAGAACCTGCTTCTCTGGATGGTGACCCCGACCATCCATCCTACCTCCACCATGCCAACTCCATTCTGGTCTGAAATACGGTCGGAACATGTCAGCTCAGGGTACACAAGTAGACTGACAAGCTAATCTCGTTATAATACAATAAAATAAGTGTCAGTTTTCAATCATAGTTTGATTTAATGGATACATTCATAAAATCTTGCAAAAGTCGTTGCTTCAACCTTTTAACTATGCTTAAATATCCATTAAATTTAATCGGTTTATTATTAATCATAAAAAGATAAAGTGTCCAGGGCAGGAGCTAGGGGAGAATATTCAAAACAATAACTATTATTTAACAATCAAAATACAGAAATATATACAAACATTTAAAATCGTAAAAAAATAGAACCTGTAAGAGATAGAGAAGTTTTTGAGGTTTAAAAATACATGCGTAACGTTTGGTATTTTCTATACAAGAATCTACCGTTAAGATTTTGCTATAAACTCAAATTTTCTAATCTCCATATTTCTCCAACCTGGTGTAAACCTTTGATAACTTTAACGGAGATTATTTGCCCGTACAGAATTCATAGTTTAAAATATCAAATGTGTACGACATAATGTTGAAAAGATAAAGGGATTAGAAAATCAGAGTTTGCGGCAATGGAACTCAGTTCCTTTGATCGATTTTTATGTTCAGGGTTCGTTTCAAAACAAATAAATATAAGAAATTATTTATAATTGAAGTAATTTTTTTTTATTCCTCATCGATTGACAAAGTTTTATTGTGGAGTATGAAAAAGTAAAAAAATCAACCTGTAAAGAGACTGTATGCGTAATTTCAAGTGGTCTTAAATATAAAAATGACAATTCCTGATTTACAATAGATTTGTCTGATCAAGTATGAATTATAATATCAATATTTTTGTTTGCGGTTTCTCTGCGAAAATGACTTGCGCATTTCTTGCTTACAAGAAGTAATGGAGAAACTCACAGAAATAAACACGTTTGAGTCGGAAAAATGACGTTTATATTTACAGATCAGATTTCAAGAGTAACGTAGTAAATCAGACATGGTAATCTTTGCATGGAGGGTCCCTTAAAGTTACACTTACAGCCCCCTTAAGAAGGATTAGTTTATTAACAGTACTTTTTTGGGGATTTATTCGAACTTTAAAAAACTTGAAGAAAGATGAATTGATAATTTGGTCGCTATGCTGATAGCTGATCATTGATTGTAAATTAAGATTAAGATTAAGCGCCGCGTAGATATAAGACGAGTTCACAAATGTTTGGAAACCAATTATTGTAAACTCTACAGAATGATATCATGGCTGAGGTCTTGTATGAACTGTTTATCTAAAAAGATACTGAACTTCTGTTTTCAAGTTCATAGATAAGAGTTTCATTCATTCATGAAAACTATGTTAACATTTCTATACAAAACCTCAAAATAGCGCCATTTCAATTTGTTCAACGCAAATACCATTTATTACAGATTTTACGAAAATAAAAGAGATTGATTACTCGCCTTAATATCTAATCCCTATATATTTCCAACCTGATGGTGTTAACCTATGACTAGATATTTGATCTAGAAAAATTCATATTTCGAAATATCAAAGGTTCTACGAGGTTGCGAAGAAATAGGAACTAGATAACTAGAATTTGAAGGGTTTGTTGTTGAAAAGAATTGAGTCTTTGTCACAAACGCATCATGCATCATCTGGTTGTTGAGATTAAGGTATTATAAAATTGGGATTTGTGGCAAAAACTCAATTCTTTTCAAGTGAATCTTGATTCAAAACTGGGCCAAAGAGCATGAGCGATGTTACTCAGTACCCTTTAAACTTTAATTTGATCTATCATGTGCATGTCGTCTTATTATTATCTTATTCAGTGCATGTCGTCTTATTATTATCTTATTCAGTGCATGTCGTCTTATTATTATCTTATGCAAAACGTTCAATTCTGACAATTTCCCTGACTGTTTTTGTATAGCAGAAACTTCATAGTAAAAGCCGAATTGAAAATAGCCAAGCTAAAAATACACCATATCATTCGTTCTCGATCATGCAAAGCTGTCAAGGGTACCGTTGTGAATCGAACGTGTCACTCTATAAATGGGACTCGCTTTAAAGTACGTGTACAATCCTTTTAAAGTATTATTTTTAAGTATTAAAAAATCGCTTAAAAGAAAGCAAACGGTATTATATAACTAAATCTAGGAGCTGTTAATATTTAAGTTGGGGAGGTGGGGGGTAATAAATAAGTAATGCCATGAAAATTTTAGAACAGTTTCGTACTCCATATTTATCTTTAAAATAAACTTACAACCTATTAAAGGAATAACTATTTTAATAATCATTTCAACATTTAAATTGATTAAAAATATTTAACAATTTAATTATATTTTAATGTAATTTCTAGTTTTATTTAATTCATCTTTAAACTAATTCATGCGTTTTATATCAAATTAAACAGTGTAAATGTAAAAACAAACTTTATAACTTAGTTAAGTAAAATAATTGAAGTTGATTATAAATTATACTTGACACAAACTCCTTTACGGAAATAAACTTATACAAGTTAAATATATTTCAGTTTTGTCATCTTTAAAAACAGGAATTGAGTCTCTGCCACAAACTCAAATTTTCTTATCCCTAAATCTTTGCAACCTAATGGTGTACACACTTGATTTTTCAAACCTAGATTATTTGATAGAGTATCATCTCGTCATAGATTGTTTGATCCGACAGAAATCATAGATTGAAATATCTGAGGTCTACGCCATTGGGTTCCACAAATATATGGATTAAACAAACCAAAGTTATTGAAGACTCAATTCCTTAAGAATATAATATTGTTTTACAAAAAATTTGTGTTTAATTATTAATGTTTAAAGAAGCAGTTATTTTTTAGATAAAAAAATGGTGGGGGAGGGAGGGGTGTCATAAGGGGGAAAACTACCAGATTGCTCAGAAAACAACAAAAAAAAAAAAAATAAACTACGAAACTCAGTTTAAAAATATTTTCTTTCCAAGAAAATATTTCCAGAAAAAAAAACAAAAAAAAAACAGGAGTACAATGCAAAAAACTGTCAAGTTTCTTTGTTGTCGCAGACGAATTTCAGAAATCTCTGAAATTTGAATTTCCCCTGATTTCTCTTGCTTAGAAGTATCCCTGGTCCCCTCGACTCACCAGGGTATAGAATCCAACCAGAATATTTCCAGCAACCAGTAGAGTTCCCAATAGGGTTAATATAAACTAAAATTGGAATAATATTCATCTTTTCAATTACGCCAATCAATGTTTAAATATGAATAATTAACAACGCCGGGTTTTAGAACAATTAAAACAATTTCCTATTAATTTAATGGAAATTAAAACAATAATGAAAAGAATTAATTTTAATCAATCAAAAATTCAAATTTGGATAGAATTCGTTATTATTTGAGTTTGTAATTTAGATAAATGAGACATCATATTTTTTAAACATCCCTCCGGTTGATTATTGTTTTGTTAGCGGGCTGAATGTAAAGCAAAGGCAAAATATTAAACAATTCAAACTAAACGATGTCATGTTATTTCAACCCTAACATATTAAATTTAAAATTCAAAAACAATTGTTGCTAACATTGAAAAATGAATCGTTATTTCTGAAGAAATGTTTAAAAAACATACAATTCACATACTTTAGAACATTGAATAATAAAAGAGAGAAAAAGATACCTTTTGATAATGATGTTTTTCTCAAATAAAAAAACAATTTCAAATAAATCAAAGACCAGATTGTTAGCTAAAAATATTGCTTAGCCTTTCTCAAGCTCAAAGATGTTCATGAAAAGAGGTTTTTAACCCCGATTTTCTTAAAATGGACATACATTGGACTTTCACACTATGTGTAACAAAAGGCGTTAAATTTTGAAATAAGTTTTTCAAAACTGTTAAATATTAGATTTTTTTTAATAAACGAAAAATATTTATAAAATTCACGAAATTTACAAAAAAGGTTTTCTGGCAAAAATGCTTTGATTTTAGATTTAATTTATCTCATCGTGCCCAAGGTTATAATGCAAGGAAAGTTATTTCAGAGGTTTACGCATCTTTTGTACTGCAGTGTACCGTCTCTGTGCGGTAATGTAAACACAAGACGGATGTCGAAGCCTGACAAGGGATCCATCTTTCACATAAAAAATCAATACAATATTCTGGTCATAGGAAACTATTATGTGAATAATCAAAATTTAATACTTTTAACCTCCTCGGATACTAAACGAACACTGAAGCATCTATTCTTGTTTACAAATTCCGCCCAGAGAGAACTGGTTTCAATATGTACGCAGAGTATACGCAACTGCAACTAACTTTCCTTGCATTATAACCTTGATCGTGTCTAGTGACATCTTTTTGTATCTACCAAAATTAGCTTCTTATTGGTTTTTAATTCCAAATTGTTTAGTACTTAAGATTATTTTCAAGTACGGGAGCAATCTCTTTACAAGAGAATTAAGATGAATATTTTCCTGAAGGATTTCTCTATGTCTAGTATACTCTCCTTTCAACAGTAATTCTAAATTCAGAAAAAAAATATACAAAATTTTAAAATAACTTTTTTTTTAACAAAAAATTATTATTAACTATTACTAAAAGTAATTAGCTACTAGGACATAGTCCTAATGTGGACAGGACCAGATTGAACCCTACATCCCATTCAACACTGCTATAGTCGGCAGCTCCTGGCTCTTTCAGATTCACAACTGGTGCATTAACTAGTACTAAAAGTATACTAGGACAGAGTCCTAATGTGAACAGGACCAGATTGAACCCTACATACCATTCAACACTGCTATGGTCGGCAGCTCCTGGCTCTTTCAGATTCACAATTGGTGCGTTAAGAAACCCTTGTTACAAGCATTCAACTCCTCAAAAAAAGTTTCCTCAAATGATGATCCTAGGTTTTACGTGTCTCGTACTTTATATGGAATATATAATCAGAGAAAACACTAAATACAAAATATAAAATATTAAAAACAAAAAAAAATAATAACCAAAACAATTTTGTAAAAATTAAGTTATAAATGAGCCAGTGCTTTGCCATGAAATATTCATTAAATTCTCGATTGCTTCCAGATGGGTAAAAAATACATCATGACTGGTTGAAACTGATCCACATATACAAATTGCATTAGTTTTTTTCCCTTTCCAAAAGTCCAAAAAAGTGCCTTTGTTATAACACTGTTATTTTGGTCCGCAGTGTTATAAAGTTTTTGAAAAGAATTTTTTTTCTCTTTTTTCACTTATTTTTATGCAACAACTTGATAAACCATTCAGAGATAAGGTCATTTTTAATAATCTCTCTTTTTTCAACAGTTCAGATTTGAGTTTTGAGAACAAACCATTTTATTTTGCAGTTGTTGGTTGATATTTTGCCCTTGGATCCGTGGATCATATTTTTCATATTTTTCATATTTTTCATATTTTTTATATTTTTTATATTTTTCATATTTTTCATATTTTTCATATTTTTCATATTGTTCATATTGTTCATATTGTTCATATTTTTCATATTTTTCATATTTTGAGTTTAAAGTTACTGAAATAAGAAATTTATGTCTTATTTTCATATAATTCAAGATAATAAGGCAGTTTGAAAAAATGAAATAATTAAGATAATTATTCGAAAGATTTAAGTATTGTAAAATTGAGATAATTAGTTAACATTAACTGAAAATTCAGCTGTTAGACCTCTTACGTTTTAACAAAGGAATATTTTCATATATGTTTTTTAACGAATCTGTGAATTGTGAAATGCCTCTGTTTTCTTATCCTTTAGTTTTGCAACCTGATGGTTTAAACCTTTGATATTTTAAACTTTGTCTATTTTATCCAGAGATAAGAGAGTACATAGATCTATTTAAGGCTAGAATCTGCGATATTTTCTCCAATAGATCCTAGTTATGTATACAAATGAAGTACACAACCAATTAGAAAACATCTATCTTCAGGGATATTTAAGGATCCTTTGGATATGAAATACAAAACCTTCAAAAATGGACTAATTTACGTTTACGTTAAAAGTTAAAAGTTAGAGTGTTTCTTTTAAAATGGGAAAACTTAACCACTGAAAGGGTATTCTATGCAAAAAGAGGCCGTTAGATGGCAGTCAAAAACCTGTTGTAGGAACGTAGCATGTCGTTCAGGTACGACTATAGGCCTAGTTAGCCCAGCCCGTGAAAGTCGATTAGCAGTCTGTATATATCTAGTCTGTGATTTGATTCATAAACAATTCCAATTTTAAAATATCTAACGTCTAAACTACATCGTGTTTAAAAAATATTAAGAAGAGAAAATCATAATTAGAGACGAGTTTTCCTTTGGAAAACCAAACATTAGGTCCAGTCTAACGTAAACGAATTATCTCTGTAAGATTACAAAAAATGGATCCAGACTGGGTCAACTTTGAAGTGTCGCAAAGCCTTGGCATTTGATTTTGCGCACTAATTTTGTAGTCCTAGACAGTTTTATGTTAAACCACTTTAAATTTTATTATTGTTGTAGTTTTTAAGAAGTAATTGGCAAAATTCTAATCCATTTCTGCGTGGGAGTTTGAAACCCTATAGTTTCAAGTGCAAACTAGATTAGAACCATGGGAGCTAAACCCACTTTTTTAAAAACTGTCCGAAACAGTGTAATTTTTGGTTTTACTTTCAAAGAAAAGTAAATTCCATCTAAATAAACAATTGACAGGGCTAAACCCAAATGTTCTAATCCCTTTATCTTTGCAACCTGATGGTGTAAACCTGTGATATTCCAAACTATTTTATCCATAGGAGAATTAGTTTAAAATATCAACGGTCTTTGACATTAATAGGAAAAACTATGAAATTACTAGACCCAAAACAAAAATTGTTTAAGTTGCTGCAGCATCTTGTTATATGTTCAAGTTTTTAAATATAAAATGCGGGATAACTCCCTTTCAGAAGATTTAAACCATTTTTTTCTTTTTCCAATAAATCTTATTGCGCTCTTAAATATTTCATGTCCCATGAATCATGAATATCTATTGCATGTTTTAAGACTTTTGAACCCCTGAACTATTGTTGTAACAGCAGTATCATGTTGATTATTATTCATCTGAAGGGTTTATAGCGTTTTATATAGCGTTTATAGCGTTTATAGCGTATACTGATTATGAAACCTATTTAAAACCCCGGAACCGAATTTGTTAGACCTTTAAATCCTGATACAGAATAAGAAAACAGATTCTGTACTACTCTTTCCATCCCTGTTTTCAAAAATGTCACTATTAAAGAAAGCCTTTGCCAAATATGAAAAACGAGGTCAACATCTTCAATCAGAGCTGGGAACTTTGGAATGGGATACCAACCTTTAATCCTGACTTCTTAATCCGAATATACAATATGGTCACTTTTAATTTCTTGCCTAATCCACTCTTTTTTGGATATATTACAGAAAAATCAAAAACCGGTTTTTTAAAGTTAAAGAGTCCCTCTCGTTTCAGTAAATTCATCTTAAATGGCGCGCGAAATTTCAAGTTTCCCGGTTTCTGATACGCGACTCTGATTGGCTGAATTTTATACACTTTTCAAGATACAAAACAAGATTAGGTTAGTCTTGAGATTAAGAAAAAGAGAGGATCAAGCATTGATCTCGATATCCAACATTCTAAAGTTTTCAGCTCAGTTAATGAATAAAAGTTTTAGACTCACCGTTGTGAATCTGTCAGGACACTTTAACATGAAATGAAGTAAGTGCACAATCCCTTTAGTTAGTTTCCTACCTAGGAGAACCTGCATCATGTGCTGACCGTCAAGGAGCATGGAGGGAATTACATTAAGGACTGCTAAGGCGCTGGAGAAGGATATTATATAATTACACATCTTCTCAACCTTATTCACGGAGTAGTTAAATATATTAAGATGGAATATAGACAATATTCTGGCATAAAACCACCATTTAAATATTTAGAAAGGAACTTAAGACTTGCCTCAAACTCTTCGCAACCTGGTGTCGAAGACCTTAGATATTTCTAATTATTAAGCCTGAAAGTTTTAAATATTAAAGGTTTACACCAACAGGTTGCAAAGCTATAAGGATTCGAATATTTTTAGTCCCTTTAATATTCTAAAAAGAAAAAAGTGGCTGGATATTATATAGAGCCCGGACATTACACGATACCAGTTCAATTCCAAATAGAACTTCTCCGTGACCTGATCAGGAAGGGAACTGGGAGCCACTCCATACTTAGGACAGTACTCGGATACTTGTATAGACGAGTAGATTAAAGCAGGGTTACCGACGAATAGAAAATCCTTATCGTCCTGTCGGCTCACTTGGACGAATTTAGTGTGATTCGTCCCGAAAATGTGCGTTACCAATGATTCGTCTTTATCACAGTGGGTAGAGTTGGAGTGAGTTCGGTTTGCTAAACTTAGAAAATCTCTGACATGGAGGCAACTTAACCCACTTCCGGTCCGCAAACTGGTATCACTTCCGGTCCGCAAACTAGTATCACCTCCGGTGCGGAAACACAGAGAATTGGCAACATTTTCACAGCACTCGTTGTTCTGATTGATTTGAGCAGAGGATAATTTAACTTTATCGAGACTCCAGGTTTGAATACAGTAGGCAGGATTAGGGTTCTGCATCGAGTGAACTATCCAGTCTCTAAAAATGAACAATTTTAGCATTTTTTCCAGGAGTAGGTAGTTCGAAACCGGTAATCATGACCAATACAGGACATTCCCGAGACACTGGAAACGTAATTTTAAGTGACATGTCCGGTTCACATCGGTAACATTCAAATCCTTTAAAGTCACAAATGTAGAAAAACCAAAATTATAAATAATCAATTTTTTATGTTGAAAAAACTGATATCGCATTTGATTTGAGTTAACGTTAAATTAAACTTTAAAAACTTTAAATTTTAAATGAAGTGAAAAGTTGTGTAGTACAAACCTGAATTCATTTTTAGATCTGATTATTTCTCCAGATACAGCAGTTAAAGCATCTCCTAGAGATACAATTTTAAATAATATGCTTTAAAGAATATTCTTTTCTTTATTTCATTTATTTCTTTTCATATTTTATCTTATTATGCTTTCATTTATTTTACTAAATATCAAGAAAGGTGCTTTTATATTTAATTTCATCCAATTCTCATTATTTTTATATAAGTAGTTATTCATATTCTTATATTTTTTTTAACATTTTATCATTGATTTATTTTTAAAATTTAAACTCAAATTTTGATTTTTTTAAATCTAATCTTTTCACGTTTTTAATCGAATATATTTATATTTGAATTTAATTTATTTTTTCTTCATTAATTTTCATCCATTTTTAAAAATATTTTTGTCAACCATTTTTATAATTTTCAGAACATTTAGTATATTCTTTAGTTTATATTTAATATTTTTTTTCAGTTTATGACCTTATTTATTAAATAAATGTAAGATAACATTACCTTGTTTTAACCCACTGGGCCCGGTAACCGATGACTCCGGGTTGACGTATGTAACACAAAGACTAGTTCTGTATGTATACAAGGGCCCGGAGAAGAATGGTAAGGTTTGCAGAACCAGATATCCAGCAAACACTAGAATTATATTATGCCAGACTCCGGCAGAAAACACTCTAGAATTAAGGAGTATTTAAAAGAGAAGGGAATAACAAATATTATCTACTTGACTTTTGGAGCACTTCGTACTAACAACTTTAGCCTTTAACTGTTGCTAGTGGCCATTTAAATCAGTCTCAATTTTTTTGCGGATTTTCTATTTAAATTGGCGCATTTTCAAAAATAGTGATTGTCTACATTTTTTCAGGGCCAAATTGTTCAATTTTGACGGTCCAAAACCGTTTTGGCGTTTATTGGATACAAACAGACAAACTAACATGCCAAATTTATATAAAGATAATATTGGATCAGTTTTTACTATCTCATGAGTTTAACATTATTCTTACAGGCATTGCTTAAAATAATAACGTTTCAATATTTTCCTCTTGTTTTTGTATAAAATTTAAAACTAGGAATTCTAATACATTAAATAATCTAAATTTGAAATATCAAAGACTTACACCATCAGGTTGCAAAGATATAGTGATATGAAAATTTACGTATGTGACAAGAACTCATGTTCTTTGCAAACTGATTTTTCTTCATGTTTTCATATAGACTTCGAAAAGATTTCCATATTAAAACTCCGTCCCTTAGTCGTTGGAGACTAGTTTTATTCCTAAGCTGGTCAGTGGGTAGGTCAACGTAAGCTGCAGGAAGGATAAAGAGAATGAATACTCCAAACCCTAGAACTCGAACATCCTCGCTCACAGCAGATACTGCATGTCCGATCTCATGGTATACAGAACATACTAGTAAACTGAAATATGGTATACAGAACATACTAGTAAACTGAAATATGGTATACAGAAAATACTAGTAAACTGAAATATGGTATACAGAACATACTAGTAAACTGAAATATAGTATAGAAAACATACTAGTAAACTGAAATATGGTATACAGAACATATTGTAAACTGAAATATGATATACAGAACATACTAGTAAGCTGAATGGTATACAGAACATACTAGTAAGCTAAAATATGGTATACAGAACATACTAGTAAACTGAAATATAGTATAGAAAACATACTAGTAAACTGAAATATGGTATACAGAACATACTAGTAAGCTGAATGGTATACAGAACATACTAGTAAACTTAAATATGGTATACAGAACATACTAGTAAACTGAAATATGGTATACAGAACATACTAGTAAACTGAAATGTGGTATACAGAACATACTAGTAAACTGAAATATAGTATACAGAACATACTAGTAAACTGAATGGTGTACAGAAAATACTAGTAAACTGAAATAAGGTATACAGAACATACTAGTAAATTGAAATATGGTATACAGAACATACTAGTAAACTGAAATATGGTATACAGAACATACTAGTAAACTGAAATATGGTATACAGAACATACTAGTAAACTGAAATACGGTATATGGACCAAAAAATTAATTTCAGAGAAAAAAACTTGATATCTCATTCATTTATGATCAAACAAAGCTTTTAGGGGTACCATTGTGAATTGAACATGTCATAAAAATGAGGGGTCACATTGAAGTTTACAATCCGTTTCAAAGTGGCATATGTATACTTTGAGAGTAAAAATATAAGAAGTTCTAAGCATAAAAAGATCTAATCCGCTCAACTACAGATGTATAACTAAAGAACAAGAATCTGCTAGCTTAAGATTCTAATCTGAAGAGTACTGTAGCGTTGTCTCATTATCTATATCTACGAGGTTGGTATATTTACTCCAGGTAGGACGGGTTGGATTACAACTCTATACCTGATAAACTAGTATCCTAGCTCCGAGGTTGGTATATTTACTCCAGGTAGGACGGGTTGGATTACATCTCAATACCTGATAAAGTAGTATCCTAACTCCGAGCTTGGTATATTTACTCCAGGTAGGACGGGTTGGATTACATCTCAATACCTGATAAAGTAGTATCCTAGCTCCGAGGTTTGTATATTTACTCCTGGTAGGACGGGTTGGATTACAACTCAATACCTGATAAAGTAGTATCCTAGCTCCGAGGTTGGTATATTTACTCCAGGTAGGACGGGTTGGATCACAACTCTATCTTCTCCACTCTCTGATTCAAACTGTCCAACCAAAGTCCGGATCTAATTATATCTCAGTTAAAGGTTTATGTATAAAATATATATACTAACATCCTCATTCGAGCTTGAAAAGTGTTTAATTCAAAAAATCTTCTTCATTGTTTCTGTAGCAAGAACCCCACAAGTCACTTTGATAGGTTTCTCTATAAAAGTGATTTGCGGGGTTCTTGCTACAGAAACAATTAATGAAAGAAGAACAGGGATAATACGCTATTTTGAATCAGACAAAGGTTTAAAGAGAACCATGACATGCCGTACTAAATATGGAGGGTCATTAATAATTACGGCTGCCGTCCTATTAAAGGTTTATAATCTACACTGACAGTGACATCATCATCATCATTCGAGATTATAGATGATACTGTTTGAAGTATCATGATAAATACAGAAATAAATCGCCTTCACTCATTTCAGAAACGATTACTTAATCCCTAATAAAATAAATATCATATAATTAAACAATCAAATCAAATCAAATGATGCTTTCAGGGAGGTCCTACTTTCAAACAAAACAGTGCAACGGTGACATTCGAAGGAAATTTTTCAGCAATCGAGTTGTCCAACCATGGAATAATTTACTTGCAACAATTCAGAATGGCAAGAATGTAGACAGTTTCAAAAGAATGTACGCGTGAAAATGTGAATGATGTGAACAATGATGGCCAGAACTATAGCTGAACTAAAATCATTTACAGTGAAATCAAGAAATTCCCATTATACTTCAATTGGAGTCCTGAGAATCAACACCACATATACATAAACAAAACTCGAGATGACTTAACTAAATCAAGACTGAAGCAAGGCCCTATTGTTTGTAAACTGTATGACTACCCCGCTTTTTAATTAATAATAATACATAATAACGGTGTTTGTTTTGCAGATTGTAAAATCAGTTTATGGTTGATTCTTTAAAATCTTTTAAGATTTTCCCGTCATAACAGTCAAGTGGACATCCGACATCGTGCCAGAGTACTTTTAACTTATAATAAAAGACCTGCGAGCACATTTCCTTATGCAGATCAGTAATTGAAGGTTGCCCCACAGATTTTTTATTATTATTTAGATTAAAACTGAGAATAGCGATTAGCATAGAATGAGTCAGCTAATATTGTCTGAATTATCTTATATAATAATAATAATTTGCAAAACATAAATCTAAATATTGTTTATGCTAAAACTAGTAAAAAATATTTGCCAAATATGGTGTAAAACATGATTAACTGTACATTTAAAAAAAGGTCTTTGACCATGCAATTCCCAATATGCAAAATTATTTGAAAAATTTTTGTCAACTGAAATATGGTAATCAAGAAGAATTGAAAATGTGCAAATTAACTTTGAAGGAGTGAATGCAAAAAAAAACTTCTTTGCAAAACTTGAGAAATCTACATCCTTTGTAAAATTTTTTACAAAAATGAATAAATTACAACTGGGAAATGGATAAATACTTAATATATATTTAGTTTGGCATAGAAAAGTTGAAGAGGCAAAAACAAGAATTTAACCATAAAACATAAAAACATAAAATGATTTTTCATCGTTTTATGGAGGCTCAGCCTTGATTTCAGGGAATAAGAATAAAGGGAAGGAAAATGGAAGCGCCATATAGTTAATATTTCATAATATTTTTGATTTTGTTTTTTAAAATAATTTTCGCTGGCGCTGGATTTTCGAACATTCCTGGTAAATATGAAAATGTCGTCTTCATTATCAAAATCCTCGAAACATGAATATATGTTTTCAAACGTAACTCTCAGATCATGAAAAATACAAAATGTTATTAAATATCAACTATTTACGAATGCGTCGAAAAATACTCGATGACTATTGTTTGTAATATCTGAATGATTTGTTTGGAATTAAATTGATTTGTTTACGATCTGAGTTGAATGTTGCATCTTTCTGTTTTGTATGGACACTACGTTCTTCGGTATTAGTCGTTTTTAACAGTTTTCTCCTTATAGACGCAACAGATAGAAGTAATATTAGTAGCAATCAAAAGTACTTATTTTTCGCCGCAAGCCTATACCCCCTTTCATTTTTCGCGAACACTCCCTTTAAGTAAACAATTAACAATAAACAAATGTACTCTCCTAGACTTACAAATACCGAGGTTCTTATGTACTGTATATACCTACAGTACACGCCTTCGGTTCGTTATCACTTACACACTCTTTTGGCACAGACACACATACATGACGTTTCCGCCCCCTGGTTGATTTCCACAAAATGATCATGGACAGTTTATTCAATTATATGTATTCATCTATTTGAGTGTTTTAACGAAAAGTAAAAATATGTTAACAAACAAAGATCAATACTTCTCTAATTTTGTAAGTTCTGTTAGAGAATTTATAAAATTTACCAGAATATAAACCGAAGGTATGATGAGTAGAGATGAGAGCAGAGCACCCAACCCGAACCAAGCGGAGAGAAAACCGGGACAGCTCCGTCCAAACCTGATCAAGACTCGGTTAAACCTCTCCGTAAACCAGCGAATCTGCAGGATACCAATATCAACACCTGAAATAAAATTTCATTCAAACTTAAAAAGATCCAGAAAAGTTTCAAAATACAAATTACAATGATAAATTTTAAATCAAAGAGTGGAATTTGCTCGATTCACAACGGTACACTACTAGACTAGTTTTCCTTTAAGTAATTGATTGCGTGTAAGACCAAATCTAGAACAATTCTGTAAATATAGTTCATGAACTATTGTGTACTTTATTTCATCGTGAATTTAATAATCATCGTGCTATAGAATTAAATTAGCTGTACATTATAGCACGTGTGATATAAAGTTTTGATTGGTTCCCGGATTTTCTCCAAAAAAATTTTATGATACTTCCAAAAAAAAAATTTTCAATTGAAATGAAAATAAATTCAAATTAACTTTATTTTTGACTCTTATTTGATCTAGAAATAGCCAAACAAGGCTTGAACATTCTCAATAAAGAGAAAAGTCCAAAAACTTTATAATACTGCGAACCAAAATAACAGTGTTAAAATTAGTTAATTACATATTGACAGATAGGAAAATGCTTATAAAGCTATTGGATTGAAGACAACTTCTCAAAATTGTCTACAAATTTCCATAGTTATTATTCTACCGGAATTTCTAATTAGAATCTAGAACTAACCTATTCCTCTCATAGCTCGTATATACTTGATGGTAAACCAGTATCTAGCAACTGTATCCAGTAGGTAGAGAATACAGTAGACCAGGCCTAGTATTCCTAGACAGCTCCAAACACTCATCCTACACCTTCAACTTATACCAGGAGAACCAGGAATTCACGTTTAAACCGGTTTTAAACAATATCAAGTCCGACAAACTTTTCCTAGACTGATTGCCATTTTCTTTTTTAGTTGGAACTGCTTCCATTGCTGAAAACTTTGCTACTGTGCTGCTTTTGTTCTTTTGAAAAGGAAGCTACCTGTTTCATAATTATGGCAGTTTTCACTATTTTCAAAACGTATGCAGCTTTTTTATGCTACTTTCACTCAACTTTCAAAGAAAATAAAAATGTTCAACTTATTCTTTTTTACACATTTTTGTCCTTAGAAATCAGAATTTTCGCCTCGCCCTGGACTAATTCTTCACTTGACTTTAAGTTTGTCACATGAAAGTTCAATGTAGACAGTTTTCTTAGCTTTTCACAGGTCACAGTTATACTGATTTCGGTATTCACTGAAACAATAGATATTTATTTAAATCAAATGTGATATCTGTAAATATCATGAAAATGGGCTGTACATGAAATTTTAAAGAGACATAAGGTATAACAAACCATTTGACAATTTTTTTTCCAGATTCTTAGTGAGTATTTGTGTAAACACTACTACAACAGATCTAAAGATGTGGAACGGTCTAAACCTGTTTTTCTTACATGTTATAGATCCGTTGCGGATGTTTTTTCAAATACTTTTACAGAAACATTGGGTTTAAATAAAAGTTTTCCAAATAAGCTGCCAAATCAAATTATATGTATTTACACGGACCTCCATTTTTAGAATACTTCAATAAATATTTTGTTGAGAAAATTACCCGGACATGGTTTAATGAACTTGGCTTGAAGAGAAGATACAACTGAACCTGGTCCTGGTAGCCTAGAAAACATACTAGTAAACTGAAATATGGTATACAGAACATATTGTNTGGTAGCCTGGTTCCTGAATACAATAATACAATAATTATCTTCTATTGGTTCCTGGTAACCTGGTTCCTGAATACAATAATACAATAAGTATCTTCTATTGGTTCCTGGTAGCCTGGTTCCTGGATACAATATTACAAAAATTCTCTTCTATTGGTCCTGGTAGCCTGGTTCCTGGATACAATATTACAAAAATTATCTTCTATTGGTCCTGGTAGCCTGGTTCCTGGATACAATAATACAATAATTCTCTTCTATTGGTCCTGGTAATCTGGTTCCTGGATACAATAATACAATAATTATCTTCTATTGGTCCTGGTAGCCTGGTTCCTGAATAAAATAATACAATAATTATCTTCTATTGGTTCCTGGTAACCTGGCTCCTGAATGCAATTATAAAATAATTCTCTTCTATTGGTCCTGGTAATCTGGTTCCTGATTACAATAATACAATAATTCTCTTTTATTGGTCCTATTAGCCTGGTTCCTTTAAAATAGTAAAATAATTCTCTTTTATTAAAAAAGTGAACTGCGCATTTTTTGCTTGTAAGAAGTAATGGAGAAATGTTCAGAATTAAACACTTTTTGAGTCAGGAAAAGGACTTCAAAATTTTAATAAGGGTTCAAGGGTACCATTGTAAATCAGATTAAGGTTTCAAGGGTACCATTGTAAATCAGGGATTGTCATGTTCGCACGGAGGGTCACTCAAAATTACGCTTACAGTCAATTTAAGTATGAATTGTGATTATCCGACTATGAGAGGCTGAAATTTGAAATTCAGGCTGTTAAAGATATTGATATGGCAACATGGGATAAACATCATCAGAATATTTCTTTATTATTAAAATTAACAATCAACCTACAGACAAAGTACCCTGACCTGTAGGTTATAATATAATTAAAGCTCCCAAGTCTATATGGAATCTAGTGTATCATATCTTTACCTAGCACTCCACTGACAATTCCAAGAATATAGGTTCCATGAACTATACTATCTGCTCCGCTCAGATGTATAGGATTCTTATCACCTAATAAACAAAGTTAAAGGGATTCTTTACATGGTTATAAATTTTCAGGGATTCAAGGCCAAAATATTTGCAGATGCAAATTGTTATTTTCATGAAAATAATCTAAACAATTTTATAGTCATGGTAGTTTTGCAAACGCAGGAAAAGTCAGGCGGACACGAGCAACAACTAGTTTCCCTTTCATGCCATATACTAGCTTTTTTGTTATCCGGTCTATACGGGCTTCCATACCACAACATTTTAGTCTTCCATAATATGTAGGTTTTTATAAATTGCGATTGTCAAAAATTCCGTCATGCCATGCAATAAATATATAAAAAAATCTTTATAATTTAGTAAATCCCATTTACCTGTTAGATCAGCGTATTTCTGTACATCTTGTTGAGAGATGAATCTAGTGAGGGTTAACGTATGCTTGGATCTGGTTTGGCAATATCTAGTTGCTAGACAGTACAGTCTTAGCATTCCTTTCTCCATGTACATCCTAACATACTATCTGAATCAACAGTGCGTGCGTGAGAAGTGCGTGATGACCATCCTGTTGAACATGGTTAATGGTGAGACCTGAGCACCTTTCTGATGTCCAAAAAAAAAATTCCTACTATGGTCCCCATGCAACGCAAGGAATCAATAACCAAGTAACCCAAGTAAGAAAGTAACATGGTATCCATGAGCAAAGAGCATGAAGAAAGCAAACTACGCTCTGATATGTTGAATATGCACAATCAAAAATGTATCCAAAGTTATCCTAAGAAGAATTTACGAAAAAATTGTAAAATTAAGAAGAAAAGAATCAAGATAAATTAACTATGCATAAAAAAATTAAAATAGTAAAAAATCCAAAAATCCGACTGTAAATAATTTTATGATTTAACACATAAATAGTTTTCGGAAATATGGAATTTTTATAAGAAATTTTCTTTAAATCGTTTTTTTGAAAAAAACACACATTATCACTATTTTAATATGTTAAATAAATTATTAAATAAATAATTTTACTTAAAAAAATCATACTAATTCAATGGTGACAATCTACAACAAAATTATACTTAGTAATAAAATCAATTTCGGCTTTAATCGAATACATCCGAAAGCCATTTTAATTAATTAACAAATAGATAGATCACAGTTTAATTTAATAATCACGAAGAAAACCCTTTATTTGAATTTTCAATGGGAGCCAATTAAAAAAATTCCACGGAAATAATTACATATTTTTCGGGAAACCTTAGGTCAAGTATTCTCGATGGATTGTTATCATCTCGACATGTGTTAATTTAAATTGATTTTATGATAGAACTGTTTAAGCCTGGATGGATAATCCGTCATAATCCCAGAAGCTCCGGAGCTTAGACCCTGCTCAAACTCCTCCTCGGAGTTTAGAACCCAGAGATAGGTTGGGATACCTCGCTCCTCCAGGTGCTTGATTAAACTACGGTTTAAGAGAAGGTAGTTGCAAACCTTGAGAAGGAAATGAGGTAGTTTACCAAAGCTGACAGTACTCTCACCTGCAGAAAATATTTATCATGTTTTTATAAAACATAGCTTCTCAAAATTACAATTTACAACGAGAAAACTAAAAAAATGGAAAGGTTTTAATGTTTTTTACTTTACAACATTATCAAAAAAAAGGCTTGCTATGTTAAAAATCTTTTATTTTTCGTTAAAGGGACTGTAAGCGTAATTTCAAGTGACCGTACAAGCAAGGATGGCTATATCGGTATAATGGTACCCTTGAAAGCTTCGTCAGATCAAGTATGAATTACATCAATGTTTATAATCTTAAAAACTGATTATCTTTAATTTTGGTTTCTCTACAATGACTTGCGGATTTCTATTGCAAGAAAACATAAAGAAATTATTAGAATTAACCACATTATTGATCAGATAGAAGTTGACACTGTCATCTTTGACTGAAGGGTGACTTGAATTCAAGCTTACAGCATTTAAAGTCTTACAAATAATCTTTTTACTTGAAGCATATTTAGGAGAGAGGAATAGTGAGAGCATTGGAATCTCTAGGTGGGTTTCCCTCAGAGATATGAACGGGAGTAACCCAGTATAAAACAAGATCATGAGAAGAAGAAGACGCGGCGCTGAGAAGAAAAGCCCGACTTCTGGATTCTTTCTGTTCATGAAAACAATTCAAATAATTAATTAATCAAGTTCTAAAGTCCCACTCCATTAATTTTTTTTAATTAATAAAAAAGCTGAATTCTGATTTTTATGTTTTTTCCTAAAGCACAAATCAGTTGTTTCTCCGTCAAAACTACCCCACACACATCTTTCTAAACAAAATACAGTTTACCCCGGAGATTTTGAGTCATCGAAAGAATTAATGAAATGCCATCTTCACAATTTTCCATTGGGTTTTATACTTTAATACGTAAATTTTAGTAATTTCAAATATGAATAAATAGCCATACAGAGCTCCATATAATCATTTAATTAAAAAACTAAATATCTGCAACATTCCATTATCAGAAAGTAAGGAATGCGACAGTTTATAAATTCTTCCGATTTCTCTTTTTATTTGAGCTTAACAGTAGGAAAAATTAAATCAAGATTTTAAAACATTTAAATTCCAGATGCGGCCTCATAAAAAACGTTGAAAACCTTGTGCCCCGTATCTCCTGATGAGCCTATCCACCTCCTCCACCAACCTCTCCTTCTTCTCCTTAATGTCGATATTGATCTGACACTTGAACCTGTCCAGGACCTCCTCCAGGCTACAGAACCTTCTCTCCTCTGGGTTTATTCCAGAACTTACGTAGATCTCTCCAGGAAGAAAATCTATCGGAACCTAAAACAATCATTTGTCTTCAATAAAAATATTCAAATTGAACTTTCAATGGTCATGAGTTTTGAAACCACAAAAGTAAAATGTACCTTAGTTTTTCGAAGTTCTATTTAATTTTATTCTATATTTGTTGTAAATTATCTTCAGTAATAATCAGAAAGACCCGGAATTAATTTATAATTCATCAGACGACTATACAATATAATTTTACAAATATGATTGATGAAACGATAATCACTAGTCCTGCCAGTTTCAAAATGTGGTCTGCTTTTAAAGTGAGTTTAAAATTACCAGAGATATATATGTAAAGTCGTCTGATTAACTGTCAATTAATTCCAGGTCTTTCTGGTTCTGACTGTATGTCACGTGATGTCCCACAAAAAATTTGGGCCCGATCCGTTCAGCCGTTTTGACGTTTATTGGATACAAACAAACAGACAGACAAGCCAAATTTATATATAGATGAATAAATAGCTATGAATATGCGAGAACAGTTTTACAGAGCTCCATATAATCATTTAATTAAAAAAACTAAATATCTGCCACATTCCATTATCAGAAAGTAAGGAATGCGACAGTTTATTCCGATTTCTCTTTACATTTGAACTTAACATAAGGAAAAATTAAATCAAGACTTTAAAACATTTAAATTCCACATGCGGCCTCAGTAAAAAACGTTAAAACCTTGTGCTCCGTATCTCCTGATGAGCCTATCCACCTCCTCCACCAACCTCTCCTTCTTCTCCTTAATGTCGATATTGATCTGACACTTGAACCTGTCCAGGACCTCCTCCAGGCTACAGAACCTTCTCTCCTCTGGGTTTATTCCAGAACTTACGTAGATCTCTCCAGGAAGGAAATCTATCGGAAACCTAAAACAATCATTTGTCTTCAATAAAAATATTCAAATTGAACTTTCAATGGTCATGAGTTTTGAAACCACAAAAGTAAAATGTACCTTAGTTTTTCGAAGTTCTATTTAATTTTATTCTATATTTGTTGTAAAATCTACAGTCATAATCAGAAAGACCCGGAAATAATTTTTAATTAATCAGACGACTTTATAATATAATTTTACAAATATGATTGATGAAACGATAATCACTAGTCCTGCCAGTTCCAAAATGTGGTCTGCCTTTATAGTGAGTTTAAAATTACCAGAGATATATATGTAAAGTCGTCTGATTAACTGTCAATTAATTCCAGGTCTTTCTGGTTCTGACTGTATATAGAAAAATTTAGTACAAAAACATTATACCGAAATAATAAAATTAATATTTTTTATCATATAATTAAATTTCATATTGAAAAAAAAAACAATTTCAAAAATGACCTTATCTTGTATTTGAGGTAGATTGTTAAAATCTGTTTCTGTGATGAAGGATTGTTTTCCCGTTAATCGTCGCAGATTATTGTCATGAGCAACCACAGCTTGTCCATCCTAAGAGTTGATCAATCAAGAATAATCTCAGAAATTCTTCTTTGCAAAAAAAAGCCATCTTGAGACCAGGGGCGTAAAATGAAATTTGTCCATGTGGGCGGTCTTAACTTTTATTCTTTCTCGGGGGGCTAAGAACCCGTTGAGGTCTGAAAATTCCCTAGAAACCATTGACTTCACTGATCCAAGGCGGGGGCTGTGTCCCAATATGCCCCCCTCTGTAAATACGCCTCTGTTTGGGACTTGTCTCAAATGTTTTGTCTAGGAACAGCTCGTACTATTACAATTTTCAGCAGGCACAATTTCATTTAAAAAAATTTAAGTTGCACTCTTAGTCTAAAGATTATAAAAAATGCCCTAACTTTACCTTCGTTAGATTAACATCTAACTCTAACATATCACAGCCGAGCTCTACAGCTTGTCTGAAAGCTGTCAGTGTATTCTCAGTCCTAAAATAATTAAACTTTATAAAATGAAAAAAAATGCTAAGCTTTATAATTGACACTTACCCCTCCCCAGCCCCTCCCCGATGAGCAATTATCCTGGCAGGACGAAATTTCTTCTTCAGATGAAGGATTGTTGGGTTTTTGAGAAGGATATAAGAAGTTACAGCATACCCACCGACTGTCAAACCAATGTAGTTCATTCTTAGTGCAGAGAGTAATTAACCGAATTTGTATAAGAAATAATTGTCAGCTTAACAAATAATCATCTGAAAAATAAACAATATTGTATCTAAAATGAATTAAAAATAAAACTGTTTAATATTGCAGATATATGCAGTGTTTTTAATATAAAAAACTGTGGAGTTATTTCTACAAATAGATGAACACTGAACACTCTTTAACTCTGTATTTAATACAAATAGCCTAGGTTAACACTCCCTTTAACTCTGTACCAAATACAAATAGGTGAACACTCCCTTTAACTCTGTATCAAATACAAATAGGGGAACACTCCCTTTAACTCTGTATTAAATACTGCTCCGCTAGTAGAATAAAACCACGCTGGTCAACCCAGGTGAGTGGAGAGAGGAGTAACTGTACCCGACCTATATCAGAAATATTTAGTTCTTTCGCTGTCACGCTTAGCTCTGCAGTTGAGTCTTGGATAAGAGATTCTAGATGTTCATCTGGATCATATACTCCAACCCGAAAAGTGATTCTGTCGGCGTGGCGTTGCATCTGGAGGAGTAGAACGTATCCAGAAAACCAGCTGCTGGGATATACATCAGGACTCAGTTTTAAAACGGAAAGTATGTCTCCATTGACTAGATTCAACAGATGAAGGTTTAATGTTGTTTTATGAAAGCACATAAGTCGGTCTGAGCACCCAGCTTCTATAATGAGAATATTATCATCTTCTGTTGATTCATAGTCATAAGGCCACATTACTGAATCTATCACTGAATAGAAGCTGTATGAAGTAGACAGAGAACCAGGCTTCCTCCTGTACACCTGCAGGCCTATACTATTGTACTGGATACCAAGGTATTCAATTACCAGGTACTTGGAGTTCAGGTGGATAAATCCTGTATCATCATACGCAGACGCTGCATCTATCTTGGCGCTATTTTTAAGAGTGAAGAATAATTCAATTTCCTCGTCACACCTCGGGGGCTCGGTAGAATTGATATTGAAGAGAAGTGTAATATTTGAGTATTCCTGACATTCATGCTCCTCTGCGTATGCCGGAGAGGAACAAAAAAAATGAATAGCAAGAGTATCCTTTGTTAAACAGACGTCGGTGATGATACTGTCGGGAAGAGAAGGCAGAAAGCGATCGTAGTTAAACCAAAAACCTGAAGGATCAGACAAACTGGTTGAGTCCCTTGTGTCTAATATATAAATCATGAACCTTGACATCGTTGCTGGATTACTGGAGTCATCTAAAGTTAGAAGCAATAGAAGGGTGTTTTCAGCACTGTACAAATGGATAGAAGTGGCCTTTAATATTCCCGCCTTTTTTTCCTCATTCAACCTCTTATTCAGACTCTCATCCAGCCTCGCATTTAGCCTCTCATCAAACCTCGCATTTAGCCTCTCATCAAACCTCTCATTTAGCCTCTCATCAAACCTCTCATTTAACCTCTCATCAAACCTCTCATTTAGCTGGGTCGTCTGTGAACTGAGACTAGGAGAACCCAGAGAATTGGACAAGTCGCTATTTTCTATCTTTGCTTTGATGTCTCTGTTTAGTGTTCTTAGACTAACTTTATCCTTGAAAGATGCAAAGAACAACTTGTTTCCAGTAATGGTAAATGTCTCCATAAATAATTTATCCTTGAACAAGTTTGGAGTTATAACTAAAGTATCTTGAAGGGTCCCTGGACCATCCTCTTGAAGGGTACCTGGACCATCCTTTTCCTCTCCACAGAGAAATGGTTTGTACTTGCAGTATATTTGTATACAGGAGCATAAGGATATATCATGACTTTCTTCCTTCCATCCAATCTCTTGCAGGGAGTGCTTCTGAACAGCTCCCTGACGGAGAAGAAGGCGGAGATGAGCGCTCACAACTCTGTGCACGGCTTCCTCAAATATGCAACCTAGTGTTGATATTGCATAAAGATCTGACTTGTGAAGAAATATTAGAATTTTATCAATCAGTTCTTCTGGCAACTTTTTCAACATGACTAGTTAATTGGCTTATAGTCTAAGTGAATTAAGCGTAGTTTTAATTAATTGATATTCACATAAACTATGTAATCATGCCATCTTGTTCACCCCTATCTCCAAGGTTCTCTGTTGAGTGATAGCACCATTGATGTCTAAAAATAAAATATCCTGAAGTTTTAGCGTAAAAAAAAATCAAGCAAAAATTTTAAAAGCAACTTTAGCGTAACATTAGTTATCACATATTTTAAGCTTGAGTAAGCTATCAAAAACGATTTTTGGCAATCACAATGGTTTTGTTTACTAAAACATTTTTTTGTGGTTTTCTATTTTTTGGTAATTTCCTAGTATACGATTTTTGTACCTAACTAACCCTTAAATAATACAAAAATTAACAGCTGGCGTAGGTCCGATATTGCAGTAGGTCAGAAGTTCAGTAGGGGGATGTTGCGTATAGGAGGGGGGGGGGGGTCCAAAAATCGTATACTAGGACAGACCCTAGTTTTTACCATTTTGTTTGTACTTTTTGCATTTTTTTTAAAACCCAGAATTATCTTTCGCATAAATATTACGTTTCTCTAGTATACGCCTAATTATTCAGGATTCAAGGTCTGTATTGTAAAATCATAAGATAAACATAAGATTGATAGTTTTGCAGAACTGTTCAGAATATGGCAAATAGTTGTCGAAGATCAATTCAAAAAAAGGGTTATTATTCTTGTAAATGAGCTCAATAACAATTATTAATTTATTATGGTCCGCGGTCTCCAAAACAGCGCCGGATATTATTTAATGAGAAGATTTTTATTGAACAAATATTATTTCTTTTATTCACGAAAATTAATGTAAATTGTTTCAGTTGTTAAGGTGAATCTTTAAAAGTTTAACAATTAAAAAAAAGTATTTTAGTGTTCCATTTTTCTTATTTTTTTAAACATAAATTATTTATTCTCAATTTAAAGCCTCGTTAAAGTATAGCCGATAATTTGTTTAAAAGTATCGCGGGATTATTTTAATATTGCGCGCGCATGTCTAGTAGTCAAAGTTTCGTAGTAGTGGTCAGTCAGTGACTGACATTTACGTTTAAATATTGCAAATCTTATAAAGCCAACTTAATACTCATATTGGGTCTGTGCTAGTGAACGATTTTTGGAAGCCCCCAGCCCCCCCCCCTCCTATCAATTTTGTATATGACCAGGCCAAATTAGTATTTATTTAGCATTATTTAGGGTTAGGTTAGGTTAAGACACTTTCTGGGCCGAGCGCTGCGGCTAGGATGGGCTAGGGGGCTTTTTTTTGCTGAAAAATGAAAAATAAATGGTCATGTACTAAATTGATTTGGGTTCAAAAATTGTTCTCTAGAAGGGACCCCCAAATTTTTGTTAAAAGCCTGTTTTTTCCTATTGTTAATTTTTAGACCCGATGTAATAAATATCGTGATGAGTGACTGCAGACATGTTTTGGAGGGTGTAGGGGTTCTGAGAACCACTGAACTAGAGAAGATTCTTCACAATTCTTCTTGTAAACTTTGCAGGTTCGTCTATTAAAGAAGTTTTCTCTGATATTTGTTTTGTCATTCGTAGGTTATAAATCTAGTAAAGTCAATTCCCCTCCGTAGACTACGTGCAATTCCTAATTTTTATCGTTCTTAGAGGTCGTTTTTTGAACCTTCCCCGACCCCAACCCCCCTCCCATCAATATTGTACACAGAGCTTATATAGAACTTTTGTCAACATATTCAGGAATTTGTCGGGNTTGGGGCCTGAAACCCCCCTGAAATCAATAGATTTCACTGGTCCAGGGGGACTGAGTCTCCATAGCCCCCCTGAATACGCCTCCTATAGTGACATTTTGACGTAAGGCCGCAGCGCGCTGCCCCGTAGAGTAATATTGTTTTTCTAGGAAGAACCATGGTAAATCTATCCTATGGCTCTGTCTCTACCCTGACTGCTATGCTCTGGGTTGTGGTGAGGAACGAGATGATCACTCTACTCTGCACAACCAGGAGAATCCGTCCCACTGTATCCAGTTGAATATATCTACCTGGAGATCCTGGTGTTATGCTTGTAATAACGAACTCCTCCTCACCAGGAATACGCCCCCTGTCAAGGGGGTTCTAGGAAGGAAACCTAAGCTAAAGATTTTGGAGCCCAAGGTATTTATTAGGATCTTAGGATCCATTTCATTTTAATGCGGGTTCGGATCTTGATTTTAAACTTATTTTCTCCTTTTTTTGTTTATTATATATTAAATCTTTTTGAACCATTTTAAAATTGCGAAATTTTTAACAATCTCTCTTTTGTCGACTGCTTCAGATTTAAGTTTTTAAAGCAAAAAGTTTTTTTTACAGTGTTGATATTTTGCCTCTTGGATCTGGGCATATTTTTGTGGATCCGGATCCTATGCACTGGTCTAGGGTACTCTTTTCTCAATTATTCACCCCCTCAAAGTTAATTTTACACCCACTTTTTTGAAAGTTATATCGTTAAACTTTCTCTTTTATTTCGTAAAATGATAATGTAAAATTTAAAAAAAAGCATTGTTTATATTAAAACATATATATCCCTAGATGTGAGGATGGATTTTTATCTAGGAATGTCTCGATTGAATATTAGGGTTTCCTGCGAACGAAACGTTTCGCGAGAAAATGCGAAAATTTTCGTAATAGTGGTCAGTCAGTGACTGACATTTACAACTGTACCCGACCTATATCAGAAATATTTAGTTCTTTCGCTGTCACGCTTAGCTCTGCTGTTGAGTCTTGGATAAGAGTTTCTAGATGTTCATCTGGATCATATACTCCAACCCGAAAAGTGATTCTGTCGGCGTGGCGTTGCATCTGGAGGAGTAGAACGTATCCAGAAAACCTAAGTTAATTTTACACCCACTTTTTTGAAAGTTATATCGTTAAACTTTCTCTTTTATTTCGTAAAATGATAATGTAAAATTTAAAAAAAAGCATTGTTTATATTAAAACATATATATCCCTAGATGTGAGGATGGATTTTTATCTAGGAATGTCTCGATTGAATATTAGGGTTTCCTGCGAACGAAACGTTTCGCGAGAAAATGCGAAAATTTTCGTTAGTATTTTGCAAACTTTTTTGCTAAATTTCGCATTTTTCGCGAAAATGTCTTTTTTTTTTTAAATTCTACATATGTTTGCGACATTTTCACTCATTTTCCGTGGAATTTTCGCATTCATTTCGCGAAAATTTTGCTGTCGAACGAAATGCGAAATTTGTCGCGAAATTTTTTTCTTGGAAAATGCGAAATTTTTCGCGAAACGATTTTTTTTCTCGCTGGAAACCCTATTGATTATGCAATTTAAACAGATGATTTTGATTTAACTTTGTTAAGGTTGATGAGAACGATGATTATGACCGAGGATTGGTTGGATTGAGTAACCTGGGGAACACCTGTTATATGAACGCTGCTTTACAATGCTTGTCAAATGTTCCAGCGCTGACCAATTATTTCCTGGAGTGTCCAGATCTTGTTCCCAGGGATATTAAACCTAACCTCAGCCTTGCATACAGGTTAAACTACTTTTCCTTAAAACATAGCAGGAGCAACATAGACGACAATCATTCATATGTTTTATGGTTTCCATATTTATAAAGTAGTATTTCTTTTTGTTTTTACCTCCAATCATAACTCAGAGACCCCATGACTGATATGCCTAAAGTTCTGATTGGGAAACTCGATAGAACCCCGGAACCGGGAATGTTCTTAACTTGGTTTAACAATTCTAAGTTGAGTGTTTGCTATTGTAGAAAAAAGTAGTTTCCAGACAAAGCTGAGTTCCCAAGCAAGTTTATTTACAACTAGCTCGGGAACCCGGTGCTCCTCAGGTTACTCATATTTACTCCCGCCGTTTACCCGCACTTGGACGATTTTACCGGGAAACTAAAGGAACTGAGTTTTTGCCACAAACTCAAATATTCGTATCCCTATATCTTGGCAACCCAATGTCGTAGACCTTAGATATTTCAAACTATTAATTCTGTTAGATCAAATAATCTAAGTTTGAAATATCAAAGGTTTATTCTCACTGGTTGCAGAGATACAGTAATTAGAAAATTTGAGGTTGTGGCAAAAACTCAATTCCTTTTTAAATAAATCAAAGTCGACCCAACTAAGAAGCTCTCCCGAGTTCCCCAATCAAATTTGAGGGAAATAGGTCAAGGGGTTCCTGAGTTATGATCGGAAAAACGAACAGAGATTACAACATATAGATACTAGGCCATTCGCGCCCATCTTCAATTTTAACTTATAATTGTAACTCTTTATCGATTTTTTTCCGTGAATTAAAAAAGTAGAATTTTTTAAAGCATTTTTTTTAAATTCTGACCTTCCCTCGGGTTATTTGAGTTGCCACAAAAAATGTGGGCCCGATCGGTTCAGCTTTTTTTGGATACTAAAAAACAAAGATTTCGTTCCGCGCAGACATACCTACCATCTGGGGGTGGATGGTGATAAAAAAATTAGAAAATATATACCCCGTGTAGTGTGTAAAGATGAAAATGATCTATGTTCAGGAACCTGATGTTGAACATGTGGAACAATGGGAACCAGTCCTCCAGGGGATACATTGAACCATCAGCTGTTCTTCATGCAATAAAATCAGCATTTCCGGCATTCAGGGGTTTCCAACAGCATGATTCACAGGTTAGTGTGTATTCAGGGGTTTCCAACAGCAAGATTCACAGGTTAGTGTGTATTCAGGGGTTTCCAACAGCATGATTCACAGGTTAGTGTGTATTCAGGGGTTTCCAACAGCATGATTCACAGGTTAGTGTGTATTCATGGGTTTCCAACAGCATGATTCACAGGTTAGTGTGTATTCAGGGGTTTCCAACAGCATGATTCACAGGTTAGTGTGTATTCAGGGGTTTCCAACAGCATGATTCACAGGTTACTGTGTATTCAGGGGTTTCCAACAGCATGATTCACAGGTTACTGTGTATTCAGGGGTTTCCAACAGCATGATTCACAGGTTAGTGTGTATTCAGGGGTTTCCAACAGCATGATTCACAGGTTACTGTGTATTCAGGGGTTTCCAACAGCATGATTCACAGGTTAGTGTATATTTTAAAAACTATCACAATCCCTTTTTTAGTTTAATTGTAGTATTGTTAGCTAGGATGAAACTTTTTGATCAAAAATGCTAATTAACATTTTAAAATCATTATTTTATTTTCCATTCACAAAAAGTTCATAATCTCTGAATGGTTCATTAAGTTTCAGCATAAAAATAAGCAACACAAAAATGAAAACTATTCCTTTTTAGTTTTGATTGTAAGCTATTTCATCAAATATCTTAAATCAATCTTTACTAGGAAAAACATTCATAATTTAGAAAATAATAATTACATTCTGTAATTTACGAATAAATAAAACATATATCATTAAGGAGGTCGATTTTTTAATTTTATTGAAACGCTGCATTAATTTTTGACCTTTTTGTATTTATCGCTTGCGTTAGTAAAATAATTATTACAACATCAAGTTTAACCATAAGTTATATTTTTTTATTGTATTAAAGAAGATTTTAAGACTGAAGCATTTTTATCTAAAAGGTTTGAAAAATAAATATTTAAAATATGCAGGAGTTCCTACGCTGTCTGATGGACCAGCTCCACAAGGAGATGTCGGAGCCAGTGGTCTGCGAGGATGGGGATGAGGAGGAGACCAAGACAGAGGAGAGTGATAATATCGAATCCTTGTCGGAGCTTGAGTCTAACGGGTCCGTTGGATCGGAGGAACCGGGAGAAGAATATGAAACTGCCTCGGATACTTCAAGTAAACTTAATAATAGGTAACATACATATCTTTGACCTATATTTTGTTCACAAACACTAGCGTTGAAAGCTTGAAAAGATGTAAATTATTCATGTTAAATGATTGAATATGTTTAACAGAACTTTTTTCCAGGAAAAGAAAGCATGAAGATCACCCAGATAAAGACAGTGGACTTGGTTCCTCTTCCGGTACAATTAGGATACAGGATTCCGATACAGGAACCCTCAGTTCTAGACAAGGTAGGATACAGGAACCCTCAGTTCTAGACAAGGTAGGATACAGGAACACTCAGTTCTAGACAAGGTAGGATACAGGAACCCTCAGATCTAGACAAGGTAGGATACAGGAACCCTCAGTTCTAGACAAGGTAGAATACAGGAACCCTCAGTTCTAGACAAGGTAGGATACAGGAACACTCAGTTCTAGACAAGGTAGGATACAGTAACCCTCAGTTCTAGACAAGGTAGGATACAGGAACCCTCAGTTCTAGACAAGGTAGGATACAGGAACCCTCAGACAGCACAGAAACTTTTGAGGATCTTTTTAAATGTCACATGTTTCCGATGACGGTCTGGGTTTCTAAAGATAGCATTTGGATTTTGGTTTAGATGTATTTGTTATTAGTTACTCAATTAGGCTATTTTTTGTGTGATTTGGACGATAGGTCGTGCGAGATATTTCAGTTTATTAAATTATACTTTTAATATCATTAATATCATTATTATTATCATTATTATTATCATTATTATTATCATTATTATTATTATTATTATTATTATTAACATTGGTATCATTCATATCAGGAGGATATCAGGTATCTGGTTCTCCATCTAGTTTATCAGATCAGGAATACCTTGATGCAAGATCAGATCCTGGGATTTCTTCAGGTATACTATATCTGCTATCTAGTTGAGGGGTAAGGGGGGGGGGGATTGGTCACTTTATGGTGTTCTGGGGAATTGAAAAGAATTGAAAAGAATTGAAAAGAATTGAAAAGAATTGAAAAGAATTGAAAAGAATTGAAAAGAATTGAAAAGAATTGAAAAGAATTGAAAAGAATTGAAAAGAATTGAAAAGAATTGAAAAGAATTGAAAAGAATTGAAAAGAATGGAAAAGAATTGAAAAGATTCTTTGAATAATTTTTATCCTGTTAGGTTCTGCGTCCCCTTTGTTGAAGAATGAAAACTTAGAAATCCGTCATCATAAACCTAGAACGTATCGGAGCATTGTAACAGATATTTTCGACGGGAAACTTGTCTCCTCTGTTAAATGTTTGACCTGCGACAGGTAAATAAATATTTTTTTACTAAAATTTGTCTTCTTGGTCAACGATTAAAAACTAGAGTGTATATTTTTTAAAATTATGATGCTATGGAAAAATGTAAAATTGGACTTGAAGGCAAGTGTTTTCATCCTTTATGACAGTTTATACCAATAAATTATTTTTTTCCCATTAAATCAATTATTTTCCCCGCTTGAACAAATAAACAACAAAAAAACATGTTTGTGCTCCGCGAACAAATAAATATAAAATAAATGAGTTAGATTTGTTTGAAAAAAATTATATTTTAAGATGGGAGGGTATACCCAGGCGCACAACTAATATGGGCAAGGCCCCTCCCCCCTAGCCTGATAAAGGGGGGCAAGCCCCCCCCCCCGCCTAAGAAGGCTCACTCCCTCTTTAGGGGGGGCAAGAAGTCCTTAACAGGGGTCCATATAGTTCCAAAAATCGTTAATTTTCTCGAAAATTTGACAAATATATGCCCCTACAGTGATTTTTTTAAACCCTACTCTCTTAAAGCAAATTCAAAATTCCATTATAACATTATTCAATACAAGATAAGATTCTTTTTGTTTTAGCCCCTTTCTTGAAAAAATGTCCCCAAATTTTGATTTTTAAAATTACACTCACACATTCTTATTCAAATTGCCCTCCAAACTTAAATTTTCCTCCTAACATTTATTTACATTTTTATGATTTTTTTAAATTTGCACATAAATTAAATTTTTTATCCCCAAATTTTTTATAAATACACCCAACTTTAAAATGTACAGCCCTCTTATTTAAAAAAATGCCCCTAATTTTTTAGATAACAGTCTCTTAATTAAATTTTAATAACTTTAATGGACCAAACAGAAATGTCATTTAAAAACCTGGATTTTACGCGTTGCTAAACTTGTTTTCTAAAATGTCCAAATATCAGCCGTTTTTAAAAGATTACCAACTTGTTTTTATATGTTGTATCAACGTGTCGCACATCGGGGAATTTTTTGGGGTGGTGTGATGAAAACATTCGGTTTTTACCTTATTCAATATAAAATAAATATTTCCTACGTAAAGGTTGAATTTAACTGTCTAATATTATTTCTCCTGCAGGATTTCTAAAACTACAGAAAGCTTCCAGGATCTCTCCTTGCCTATACCTTCACAGGATGCTTTAGCGAGTATTAGGTCAGTCTAAACAAAATATATAATTTAATGAAACTGGATTTTTTACTTTAAAGGGATTGTTTTTGTGATTTCAATTGATATTCCATTTTAACAGGTACCCTCTAAACCTCTATTTGATCAAAAATGTGGAAGATATTGTCATTACTCTTGCTTTAAGTGTTTAATACTGACAACTTCCACCCTCTAAACCTCTATTTGATCAATAATGTGGAAGATATTGTCATTATTCTAGCTTTAAGTGTTTAATACTGACAATTTCCACCCTCTAAACCTCTATTTGATCAATAATGTGGAAGATATTGTCATTTAGCTTTAAGTGTTTAATACATAGAGAATAGAATATATAGAGAGGAATTAAAAGAATCTCTCGGTATGAATTTTTTCAGTCCCTTTCAGCCTGAAAGGGAGTTCAAAGTGTACAAATCATGTAAATGTTCACAAATTATATGCTATAGAGTACATTAATGCAATATGTTCCCTAGACTATTCATTTCAATTTCGAATTTTTTAAACTGTTAAATAAACATCATTTGATTTATAGTTCTAACGGAAAATCATCGTTTGTAAAGTGGAAGGCATAGCGTCTATGTGAAATGATCATTGGTCAATTATGAAACCAGCCTATTTCATAATTTGGTTTTCTTTTAACAATAATTTTAGATTTTCTTTATAATGATATTCCAGGGCCCAACAGGTTATATAGCATAAATATCTGAAGTACACCTGCAGTATGGAAACAGTACAACAAAATGGCCGTTTTACACTTTTTTCCATTAAATTCCTCTCTATATATTCTATTCTCTATGGTTTAATACTGACAACTTCCTTCATTATTTATGAAGCAGAAATGCGGAAGTCACTTAATTAACAAATCACATTTGAAAATTAACAATTTTCAAAGAGAAGAATATGAATATATATAATGCATTCTTAATTAGAAATAGATTTCAAGGGTACTGTTGTGAAGTGGACATGCCACTTTATGAAATGGAAGATCACTTTAAATTACACTTACAGTCCCTTTGGTGCTAAGATCTCTAACTAAATCATAAGTTCCCATTCCGGTTCACATTTCCTAATTGAACTGCTGTTCTATAGTTCTGGTTCACATTTTCTAATTGAACTGCTGTTCTATAGTTCTGGTTCACATTTTCTAACTGAACTGCTGTTCTATAGTTCTGGTTCACATTTTCTAATTGAACTGCTGTTCTATAGTTCTGGTTCACATTTTCTAATTGAACTGCTGTTCTATAGTTCTGGTTCACATTTTCTAACTGAACTGCTGTTTTATAGTTCTGGTTTACATTTTTTAATTGAACTGCTGTTCTATAGTTCTGGTTCGCATTTTCTAATTGAACTGCTGTTCTTTAGTTCTGGTTCACATTTTCTAATTGAACTGCTGTTTTGTAGTTCTGGTTCACATTTTCTAATGTATAA
This sequence comes from Eurytemora carolleeae, assembly GCF_000591075.1. Classification (NCBI taxonomy): domain Eukaryota; kingdom Metazoa; phylum Arthropoda; class Copepoda; order Calanoida; family Temoridae; genus Eurytemora; species Eurytemora carolleeae. The sequence continues at coordinate 300,141 of NW_019396235.1, read as the reverse complement.
TACATTTTATCAAGGCAACGGCCTGTAACAACTGGAAATGATGAGGAGGATGGCTGGGTTGTTTGGATGTGGAAATGGGTGTCAAGTAAGTTCATTTCTTTAATTAGTTGAAAGTTAGTTCTGGTAAAAGCAGTTAGAGCATCAACAATTTGCTCTTGCTACATCCGACAGTTATAACGATGCTTTAACAATATCCTTTTCTCTTTCTTAACATTCCTATTTTTTTTAAATCGGATTTCTTATTCCTCTTTTTATATTTTCTGCTTCTACCGTCCTGAGATTACTCTTTACTCTCCAAGACTGCTTGGCCTTCTTCTTCTCTGAGGATGAGTTGAAGGGTGATAATATGTACAGCTGTGAGAAATGTGAGAAGCTTAGGAACGGACTCAAGTTTTCTCAGGTAGCATTTAATATGATACTTCTTCTCTCAAAGGGACTGTAAAGGTAATTTCAAGTAACCCTCCATCAAATGATGCCCATATGCCTGATTCACAACGGTACCCTTGTAGCTGGTAAAGTCTTTAATTTTTATAGTAGTATAAATGCACACGTATTTAAGTGAAACCACAATTGAATAAAATCTGTTTTCAAAATTATAAAAATCGGTCATATGGAGAGACACTAAAAGTTACGTTAAAATTACTTTTTGTTCTTTATTTATTTTCTTTTTTTATGATGTTCCTGATTCAGAGTTTGTAGTGGGGGATTGAGATCACTCAAGTCAATCCTTTTAATTATAATTCTAATTTTTTTTAAATTTAATATCTCAACGATATTTCTATGAAGAGGATTTTAGATATGTAATATCTGTGTGTGTGTAGGTTACCCATTTACCGGATACTCTGTGTGTTCACTTGAAGAGGTTTCGTCATGATTTCGCCTTCTCTAGTAAAATCAGTACAAGGTATATTGGAAAACTAAAGAATGCGCAAGTTATGAATTAGTTTAAGCTACAGCTTAAAATTTCTGTAAAATCTACTTAAATCTAAGCTTTCTCAATTAAGCCCTGAAGGGAAATTTGAATTTCCTGGGAGATATCTGGACCAATCAGAGAAAAGGATTTACGTAACCAACGCTCGTCAGCTGTTTTGTAATTTAAAATTATTTACGTAACAGAATTTGATGGTGTATCTTTCGACCTACGCAAATCCGCTATACTCCACTTCTGACCTACGCCAAATCCGCTTTACTACACATCCGACCTACTAGCACGTGGTTTTATATTTGTTATTTGTTATTTGTTATTTGTTATTTGTTATTTGTTATTTGTTATTGTTACATTAAAAATATGTTCAGGGTTGTGTTTCCTCTTACCGGGTTAGATCTAGCTCCTTGGGTTCATAAGGACTGTGTTTCATCCCAGGTAATGATAGAGTTGAAATCAGGGGTCCATATAATTCCATTCACTCCCATCCCAAATGTTGATTTATTGATCTGCGAGGCAAAAATTCACCATGAGCGGAAGTTAGATATCAAGTTGTAGATTTTGTACGTCAGAATTATTTGTTTTTATTTTATTTCATAATTTATCTCTTATATTAACAGTACACATTTCTGAAGTGTATTAGTACATGTGCACATAAAAAAAGTTCACAATGACACCGAAATCGTATTATCCCCGCAAAATGTACTTTCAAGTCCATTAGGATCAGAGATGGAATTATATTGACTCCTGGCTTGGCTCTTATGAAATGTTAATTATGACTAATTGATAAATTGAAAATGTAGTTACTAGTAACCTCCATTACTTTTTTTTATAAGCATTTTTTCAATCATGACTTAATTATGACAATGATTGCTCACGGGGGTCCATTGTTAGGATACTTTTTTAGAATCAATCCCCTTATGCTCCATATTTAAAGTATTTATGATTTGACCGGAGTATCTTCCCATTGTAAGTATGGGAGCCGGGGGGTGCCGGAGCTCATGGGAGTTAGCCCCGATGGCGGTCTGGGCTCTCCAAGGTGGGGTGGTCTTCAGATCCTCCCTTATCTTATCTCACTATTTAGACTATTTATAATCTGACTGGAGTAATCTGTCATGGAACAGCTGGTGGAGGTCACTATACTAGCTACTATTTAGACTATTTATAATTTGACTGGAGTAATCTGTCATCATGGAACAGCTGGTGGAGGTCACTATACTAGCTACTATTTAGACTTTTTATAATCTGACTGGAGTAATCTGTCATCATGGAACAGCTGGTGGAGGTCACTATACTAGCTACTATTTAGACTATTTATAATCTGACTGGAGTAATCTGTCATCATGGAACAGCTGGTGGAGGTCACTATACTAGCTACTGCTACAATTACCTCACTAGGACATGGTATCATTTCGACGATAGTATAGTTTCGCAGGTAATATAATTGTTTTTTTTTTTATTATCTAGAAACCATTATTTTATTCAACCTTTTTTATTTAAAAGATTATATATATGTTGTTAAACCTTAAAGTTGAATAATAATAATAACCATGTAAACTGATAATCAATACAGTAATAACCAGTAACAATAGAATAGGAAGTCGACATTATATAGTTTTACTAAACTCTTTTTAAATCACTGATTAAGTAAAATGGGCCTGTGTACACTACACAACTTTTGTTCTCATGATCATAAAACTTTAACTTGATTCTAAAAGTCGTCTTCCTATATTAGAGTTTTCTGGTTATCACTAGATTTAAACCAGTTTATTTTGCAATTGTTTATTTTTGAGGTTGACCCCGCCACTGTAATGAATGCTGAGGCCTATGTACTATTCTATCGGAAGAATACTGATCAGGTTCAAGGAATACTTCGGGAACTCTCTCTAGCAGGGAGGGAGACCAACATAAGCCTAGGTAAGCATATAAGTGTGTGTGGAAGGGGGGGGGGAGTCCGAAATATATTTTAACATAGAATTTTTTTCATATTTAATACCTAGTCATTACCCATGAATACAGTGAGATTTAGCAAATTTTGTAATGATTGTAGTCTTTGTATTTTTTTTTTTTTTAATGTTGCTTCTTGGATATTGTAATTTACAACTGTTGCAACCGAATTTCTTTAAAAAAAATGTAGAAAAAATCAGTTGTATTTACAAAATATAAGGTTTACAAACTACTAAATACTAAATACTAAATACTGTATATATTTTTAGTAAACTACTACGTATCCAACCCTTGGTTGGTTAAACTGCATAATATGGCTGAACCTGGTCCTATTGACAATACTAGTGTTCTGTGTCGTCACGGTGGTGTTCTACCCCAGAGAGTTGATTGTGCTGACCGACTCTGTACTCCGCTTCCTCCAACAGCGTGGAGAATACTACATGAAAGGTAAATCTAGTTTTATTACAATTATGGAGGTTTAAGAGCTTAGTTTTATTTCAAGGGTTTATCCAGTCTCCATTGAAGGGAGGGCTGTTCACGACAGTACCCGTTAAAACATTGCCTGATCAATAATGTGGAAGATATAATCGTTTCCCTATCTTGAAAAGTGTTTAATTCTGACAATTTCCAACAGATTATTTCTCAACCAGAAATCTGCAAGACACTTTGTTAAAATAATCAATTTTTCGGATCTTGTTATTATGTTTTTTTTTAACCCTGTAGTAAGAAGAAAAAAGCATCATTTTATGCGGAACAGTTATTTGTCTCATCACCCCTATCCGCCCTGTCTCCTCGGATACAATCAATTCATCTTTCTAGATTTGGCGGTTCTGCTGCGGTAACGTGCCTGAAACCTTGCCAGATTTGCCTAGCTACTGCTCGCGCGGAGGAGCGTCAGCGTCAATTTGAGCTGAGTGAGTTTCAGTTGCTCCGAGAGAATGACAAGATAGATATAAGCAGCTCTGGAGATTGTTATCTGCTGGTCACGTCCTGGTTCAGTACATGGGAGTCCTGGGTTCTAGGAAAAGCAAGAGAACCTCCGGGTAAATGTTTAATACTTCAGATCTTATCAATGAGTTGAAATTAACTTGCTTGGCCTTCCTTAATTTGCAATTGAAACTTTGATTAAAACATTGAATAATTGTTAATGGATAATTTCAACAAAGTGGGGTGGGTCTGACGGCGTTTTTTTCTCCTACTTGAACGTCTGAATCATATTACTTAACTTGATATATTCTTTTTTAGGACCAATAAATAACCGGAGTTTATTTATCCAGCGTGGTAATTCTTTTTCACTTCGTCCCAACATTGATCACTTCAAGCTCAGCGAGGACATCTGGTCTCTGTTTCTCTCCCTCTACTCCGGAGGTCCTGAGGTTGTCCTCCGACCCGGAGGAGGGATTAAAGTCAACACTCCTCGTCCTGCACAAGTTGCTAGTATTGCTGCGAGACTACGCGCAAGATGTAATGAGAAAGGCCGCGTATCAGAATCAAATTAACCCGCGAAATTTAAATTTTAAATGTATTTTCACTTTTTTATAAAATCGGAATATTTTATCTAATGTCAGATATTTAAGTGATACATTTTTGTGATTGTATTTCAGCTAGTTTTAAATTTATTGTGTTCATATTTATTGTTATATAAGATTCTGGCTTTTTAAGATCATTCATATAGATATAACAGGTTATGTATAGATTATAAGTAATCCAATCTAATCATGTCAATGTATTGATAATTTATCATGTTTAGAAGTACGAATTGATAGTCGATTTTTTATGTATTTCAATTTTAAACTTTTCCTAGTCCGTGTTTCTAAGTTTAACCTTTGCATTCTTAAGCATTTATGCACAATTACAGAAAATATAAATTCCACCGTATGAGCAAAATTTCACTTAATTTTATTTTAGTAAATAATTGATATAAGTATTATGATCAGCATTGTGATTATTATTTCAGAAACTGATAAAAAGATGGAGCTGTGTTGACTGCTCCTTTTTGTTTGTGTCCTTTGGATTGTGAAGATTTATCTTTAAATTACGACTATTTGAAAGTAGCACCTTTTGAAAAACTTGCTTTTTAAAAATTCGGAGTTTCATTTCATTTGGAAGTTTTTTGTTTGTTAAAAGATTGATTGATCATAATGTCGATTCAAATTTGGTAGCTGGAGGTCAAAATAGATTAAGATTAATTAATTTTAAAATGTTATTTAAGAGGGATCTTTTAATATTAACGCTAAATTCTATTTAAATTTTTAAATAAATGAAAATGCTCAGATCTGGCGAAGAAAATGCGGGAAAATATTAACAAAAAGTCGCAATAATATCAGTTATTACTACGAATAGTATTTGAATCTTTCAGAATATCTCGCTAATAATGGAAATGGAGGAGGATGGAAGTGGATGTGCACGGTAAGTTTTTTATTGCAATTATTTTTCAGGATTCGGAGATGGGAGGCTTAGGAGCAGAAGAATTCTGGGTTGAATTGGTTTATTTTTGAAATTTTGTTACAGAAATTAACATTGTGAAATATAATTACTTTAGTTCTAATGTGGTTTAAGTTATAAGATCTTACTTCATCCTCGAACTAGTAATTTCATTTCGAGTTTTGGGGGTGGATAGTTGGACTCCCTAACAGCATGATTTGATATGATTTTTATTGTTCTAAGATGTAAAAATAGACAATTAGCGTTTAAGAGAGTATTATGGTTCAACCACCCCCATCACTCTTTATAAGATTTTAGTTTTGGAATTTCCATTAGTTTAGGCAAATTCTAAACATTATTTTTCCTGCGATCTAACCACCGGGGAGAAGATCTTTTCTCATCTTAATTTATTTAAGGTAAGATATTTTTTCATGTAAAATTGATATAGATATTTATTTTAACACTTTCTCAGTGATTTAATTCTCATAATTTTCTCCATTGATTTTGACGTAAGAATTTTCACCTCTATAGAGAAACTACTAAAAACATTGGGCATGTCACACAGTAAATGAAAGAAAATTGGGTTTGTCACACAATAATTGAAAGAAAATCGGGCATGTCACACAATAATTGAAAGAAAATCGGGCATGTCACACAATAATTGAAAGGTCACTTTAAATTAAACGTCTACAGTCCCTTCAAAATCTAATTTAAAAACCTTTTTTTTAAATATAAGAATCGATTTTGGTCAAACTTTTTTATTATTTAATAATCATCAACGTGTGTTTTCGTCAATAATTCTAAATATTTAAAAAATTAGAAATATAGAAAATTAGTCTACTTTCCATCTGAAAGAAATTGAAATCATCTTTTTAAAGTTTAAACTACCTTGTGAATCTCTTCTATACATTTATATATTTTAGACCTATTCACCAACTTACTTCATCCAGTTACAGGGATTTCTGTTGGAATACAAAGATGTTCAGGTATTAACACTAATTATACTCCTGACACCTTTATTAGAGCCCTGACATGTCAGGTCCTGCAAATAATTTGGGCCCGATCCGTTCTGCTGTTTTGACGTTTATCGGTTACAAACAAACAGACAACAGACCGACATCAAGCAAAGATTAAACTTGTGGCATGTTCTAATACACTCCAAGTAAAGCGAGACACTTATTAATCCTAGTGAAGAAAAGAAATGATTTTTGATGATTGAGTGAATTGGATTTTTGATCTGCCAGATTTGAGCTTTGAAAAGATCTGGATGTATTGTTTGAATTAATCCTGTCAAACTATAAGACCAAGTTCTATTTACTGTTTACTAATAGTTTTAATTCTAATTAAATTCTAGTTTGCGGAGACGAGCTTAATGGGAGATATCCACAGTATGGTGGATATAGAGGGAAACTTCAAGATAATTCAGTTCATCCCTGGAACCATTCTTCCCCTGGTGGTCACTCTTCTTACTTCTACTCAGATTATCGGAAAATATAATAAAGTTTTCGAGGTACCTTTACTAATTCAGGGTTCTAAATTCTACTCCTTTATTATTTTATTTATTATTATAATAATACATTTGACCACTGCGTGAAACCCATTTTAATTAATTTATATTGAGTTAGTCTTGATTTGTAAAATTTTCATATGTTAATGGCGCCCAGTTTTCAAACCCCCGCCTGCAGCTGAGTGCAGAGGGAAAAAAAAATTTTATTCGTTTTTTATGATTTTATAAAATGGCGCTCGATGATAATTAATTAATAGTAAGCATGATTGGAGCCGGAATATGATGATTCATTCATTCAGCCTTTCAAAACTTGATTGATTGATGATAATGTTAAGGTTGTTGTGCAGAAAGATCTATCCCCCGGTTGTTGCTGGGAGGAGATATCTGTTAGTCAGGAGATAACTGTTCAAGTTAAAGAACTCTGCCAAACAGCTAACTAGTAATATTCCTATTTAAAATTAAAAATTTAATAATTTTTAGACTTTTAGATCAATAATTGGTACTTATTATACTTTATGGCATTCATATGTCAATTTTATTTTACAAATATGATTGATTAAACGATGATCCTTCCATTTCCAAATTGTGGTCTGCCTTTTTTTTGTGCGTTAGATTTCATTTCATTTAAAAAAAGTAATTGTCAAAGAACATTCATGTGGTTCTACTGAGTTCCCCAATCAAAATTTATGGCAAGTCGGTAAAGGGGTTCATGAGTTATGATAGGACATACAAACAAACAGAGATTACAACTTAATACAATAAATTTGATAAATAATATATTGAATTATTTAGTAAATTCTGCGTGAAAGCTAAACTTGTCGCTGTCGGGGAGAAGAAGGTTGTCGGCGTTCCTTCTTTTCCAAGGTAAACAATAATCTAAACATATTTTTCAATCGGGAAAATAATTCAAATTTTTCTTTTGTCCTTTTTTCTGTGGATAGTTTAAACATGCAAATTCTAATTTTAAAGAAAGCCTTGTGGGATAAATGTTTAAAAACTCTCAAACCTTATTTTTTGTGAAAGTTAATGCATCAACGTAACTGTTTTTTGATAGTTTTTGTGTAATCCTGGAAAAATATTTATTTATTCGTAAATAACTCAGATGTTTAATTATCTCTCCCTTTAATCATGAAATAAAAATCATCAAATATTACAACTTTTTTATTTAGTGAATTTGAATCTCAACCTTCTCTCAGCACATTGTCTTCCTTATCCTCTGGACCCTGCCTACCCTCGTCCTCAGATTTGTTTCTCCGAACTGCTCCAAGTCCTAAACCTAGGTCTGGTTCTCTGCTAGCTACCGGAGATAAGATCAGTATACTTAAGGAGAACAAGGAGCAGGAGAAAAATATCAAGAACAAGGCGGACTCAGCGACTGCACCGATCAACGACCTGGAGAATATAAATACGGAGACGGGTTCGGAGATCTTTGAGACGGAGGAAGGTTCTGCTCAGAATGATACTGATAACAGGGTTGAGAAGGTTAATGATGCTACTGAGGAAACTTCTGCTGAAAATATTACTGACAGGATTGAAAAGGTTGATGATGCTAGTATGGAGCAGCAAAAAATTGAGAAACCAAGACATTCAGTCTCTATAGACAAAGATGTTTCCGATAAATCCAAGAAAAAGATAAAGATTGCGGATGCCAAGGGTAAGAAAGCTGATGATACTTGTGCTAAACAGGAAACTGAGAAACAGAAACATTTAGACCAGGATGTTTTTGATAAATCCAAGAAGAAGAAAAATATTAAGAAACCTGCTGATGAAAGCTCTGAAGATGAAGATGTTTCTGATAAATCCATGAAGAAGAAAAATATTAAGAAGAAACCTGCAGATGAAGATGTTTCTGATAAATCCATGAAGAAGAAAAATATTAAGAAGAAACCTGCAAATGAAAGCTCTGAAGATGAAGATGTTTCTGACAAATCCATGAAGAAGAAAAATATTAAGAAGAAACCTGCAGATGAAAGCTCTGAAGATGAAGATGTTTCTGACAAATCCAAGAAGAAGAAAAATATTAAGAAGAAACCTGCAGATGAAAGCTCTGAAGATGAAGATGTTTCTGACAAATTGAAAAAAAAGAAGATGAATATGAAGAAGAAGAATTTTGATGATAGCTCTGAAGATTCAGATTCTGTAGGTGATGAAGATGATTTAAAACCTGAAATAAAGGTAGAGAAAATTATTACTTAAAGTATTTTATAAACTCCACTCCCCTTTCCTTTTCAGAGATTTTCAATTTTTTTATCCAATTTTTTTTCTTTTTGATGCAGAATCTTTTTTTACATTTGGTGTTCTTTTATTGCTTTAAAGTTTTATTCCGCAAATAAAGTATGATTCCATGAAATAATTTTATTTTTGATATTATAGACGAGCTCCAGATCCAAGGTTGAAATAAAACCTGCTGCAGTTACTGCAATAAAGAGAGGAGAACCCTCTAAACCTGCTTCTCCTGCTCCTCCTCCTCGAACCCCTGCGAGGTTTCAGCTCCCTGAAGGGTTTATAGCCGTGCAGAATGGTACCACACGTAAAAAAAAGTATTTTTACCCGGACACATCTGGTGTAAAGTTTACCAGCGTTAAATCCTGTTGGGAGTATTACGATGCAGTGATAAAACAAAACATTTCTAAACAAGTAAATGATGCAGTTCTGGAAGTTACAAGCAGCGCTGGGAAAGGGATGAAACCGGCACAGAAACCTGAGATTTACACTAAAGCCGAGAATACTTCCAAGAAGCGCAAACATGGTGAATCTGAGAACAGTCCAAGGAAAACAGAAAGTTTAGAAACTCCAGGGTTTAAAGCTATGAAGTATGGAGAGGATGAGGATGAACCTAGTGTGGAGGAAAGAGCCAAACGAAGGTTGGATTTATTAAAATCAAATATCAAGGCACCGGTTGGTAAACGGCTACCCAAAGACTCGACTTCTGAATCTGAATCTGAGGATTTACCAGGTCTGCTCACCATTAGGAAACCTGTGTCCGGTAAGAATTCAGCAGAACATGTCCCTAAAGTAAGTTCTGATAAGTCGAGTTCCCATTCTGAACCGGAGCAAGCGCAACCCGTCTTTGCTTGGGTAACTAAAGACTCTAGTTCTGAATCTGAAGATATTCCTCCACCTGCAATTAAAACTGGTAAACAGAAGGATGATTCAAGTTCCGGGTTCGGTTCAGATCATTTGGAGGATAAGAATGATGATAATGAAACCACTAAATCTATGAAACTTTCAGATACCCTCCAAGTTGAGAATGATATTAATGATTCTGATTCAGAATCAAGTTCTGATAATGATCAAGAAACCCTTAAATCTGGTCAAATGAGCCCAATCCAACCAGAAGTGAACGAGCCGATTGAATCAGGTTCTGATGGTTCGATTGAAGGTTCGAGTGAAAGTTCTGGTTCTGAAGAGAGTAGCTCTGAAGAAGACGAACCTAAGCCTGAAGTTGATAAAGCTAAATTTAATTATTCTCAAACCCCCAAGCTTGCCAAGAAAATACTCCTTGAAAAGATGAACAATACTCTCTCCACCCTAAATACTTCTGGATCCAAGAAGATCGGTAAAGAGCTAAGTCCTAAGTCTACCAAGAAGATCGGTAAAGAGCTAAGTCCTAAGTCTACCAAGAAGATCGGTAAAGAGCTAAGTCCTAAGTCTATCAAGAAGAGTGTTGTACAGTTAAGTCCAAAGAAGATTATCAAACAGAAGAAAATATGTTTGGAAACCAAATCCAGGTGATAAATAATATCTGAACAACATTTTGGAAGATATAGTTTTCTTTAGACTGGAAAAGTTTTTAATTCTGACAATTATCTTCTTTCTTTCTTTTTGCGGCGGATACATCCACATGTGACTCTTTTAAAGAACCGGTGTGGCGTTACATTTTGGTCATCGTCAAAAAATGGTCATAGTCTCTACGCAACAGAATTTCCGCGTCAACCCTCTCATCTTTTTCCATCTTTTCATCGAGTCAAATTAAAATCGAAATATCTTAAGTTAAAAATATATGAATGAGATTTAAATTAACGAACAATGCTTTATTTATGATAATATATCTAACTTTTCTCCTGTCATCTGTAGACCAACAAATGAATGCTTACATATATCGTAATTTGTAAACCAACTTTAACAAACTAGATCAGAATAATTTGTTTTATCAGAATTATAAAAGGAGGTCTGTCCTATAAATGATGTTTGCAACATGACCCTGATTTTTAAGGATAAAGAAATCCTGGAAAAAGTACAGAAAAGAGCTATTTCCATGACTTCTGGACTCTCAGGATCTACCTATGAAGAGAAACGGAGAGAGGTTGGACTCACTAGTCTGGAGGAAAGAAGGAAGAGGGGAGATATGATTCAAGTCTGGAAAATCCTTCATGGACATGATCATGTGGATAAAAACTAATGGTTTAGCTCAGCCTATGTACCTGGTGAAAATGAAAGACAAACCTGCGGCCTTCGTTAAAGAATACATCAAGATTATATCCTTTGAATCTGAAGTTACCTGTTGTGCACACCGGAATACGAAGAAACTTTTGTAGTGCAAGAGTTATCAATATATGAAATCAAAAGTGCTGGAAACAGTTTTTGAACTGTTTCAAAAACAAGCTCGATAACTGGCTGAATTCCTGAACGGCCAATGAAGTTGGAAAAGAGATGTTTTAAATTATGATATATAAACATAATCACACCAATTAAACCAATTAACCCTATTTTTCAACACGAACTAATAATTTTTATTTTACATTATTTCAGGGTTAGGTAGGAAATTTACATGAAATAAATCTAAGATATTAAATAGATTTAGAACACAACACGCTTTTTCGCGGGGGGTTGGGGCTTTAGATTTGATAACTCATTTTATAGTTGCATCAACGTTGTCATGACACTGGGTTTGGTTTGGGGAGAACTGAAGGTTTTAAGTGAAGAAGTTGATGGGCTCTGTGTCTATTCCCTCGGCTCCCCCCCCCCCTCCCTTCCTCCTTCCTCTCCCGTTTCCTTCCCTCCCCCTCTGATCTTATTTATTGTTAACATTCAGAAAAATTTGCGCAGTTGCCGCGGAAATCCTGTTGCGTAGAGACTTTGACCATTTTTTAACGCTAACCATAAAGTAAAGCCACGCCTGATTAAAAATAATCACTTTCAAGTTGTAAAAAAATGGATTTGATTTTTTACTCAATTTAATTGGTCTAACTGATGTAGGTTTGAATCTGAACCGTTGAGAACTCCGGAAACCTTTGCCTTGTCATCCCCGAATACTCTTCTCTCTTCAACCATGAAACCGTCCAGTACAGTCCTACAGGATACTATCAGAGTTTCCCCTATAGAGCCTCCTCTTAAGAAGAAGAAGAAGAAGAAAAGAGAAGACGGGTTTTAGTAATGATTTGACTTGATCGGGCTAGATTTGGCTATATTGGGATAGATTGGGCTAGATTGGGCCATTTTAATCTAAATCCTGATCTAAATTGAGAAACCGATTGTTGCCGATATGAAAACTGACAAATTCCAATGAAAATATTGCATGTTAAGATTTTTATAAGTTACGAGTCGTGGTTTTTCATTTTTGTGCCTCAACTTTCTGTTTTCAAAGTTTTTGTATTTGAAAATAGAATTTTTATTGTACGTATGCCTGCGTAACCGGTTTGAATCGAATTTATGTAAAATCATTAATTGCATGATTCTTGATTCTTGTGATCTAAATTTTTTTTATTGTTGAAGCATTATTTCAATTATAATTTTTTTTCAGAATTATAAATGTTTTAACACCTGTTGACGGGAATGAATGTGGAAGGAGAAGTACTGAGCATGTAACAGAGAATATAAAATTGGATCTCTGCCAACCTTTACACCTGTTTTAACAAACATACTAAACATTAAACTAGAATGGGAAGCCTGGGACGGAATCTAAAGATAATGCGCTGCTTGGCCCCGCTAGAGTTTTTAGGGAAGATACCTGGGTGTCGCAGGTTGGTGATTTCAACGTGGTTTTAAAGGGATTGTTTACAGTTCAGCGCTCAGTAACATCGTTGAGAAGTAACATTGGCTCTGTTGTCATCCTAAACTTAAAGTTTAGGTATTATGTGTGTTTTGAATTAGAAAACAATCTCAACAGGGTTTTAGTTATAACAGATGATGGACATAATGGTTTTAGCATGGGTTTTAACGGTGGAGTAGATTCCTCCAAATTAATTATCAAATGCAAAGTCTACAATTAAAATAACTTGTTAAACAAACAAAAAAATAAAACGCACACTACTTGAACTGCATTTTTTATCTTTGTCAATAACTCTTTTTTGTTGTCGCAATTTTCGCAATTACAATTTCCAAGCAGTGCTCAGGGTTCAGGGTATTATGATACCATATCCTTGATTCGAAAAATAAAATCTAGTAAATAATTTTAGATGCAGCAGCATGAGTTCCTGGAACACCAATGAGTTCAAACCGAAGAAGGTTGTCGTCCTTACCAAGGTTTCCAGGTAGATTGAATTATTTCAAGAATTTTACTCTTACATCATTGTCTGTAAATCCAAAAGTCACTTTAATAGATGAACCACAATTGGAAATGATCAATTTTCTAAGAGAAAGAATAAGAATAAGATTATCTCATTTATCCTTGATCAGAGAAAGGTTTAAAGGGTACCGTTGTGAATCAGGGATGCAACTCTAATATAAGAAGATTACTTGAAATTACGTCTACAGTCACTTAAATGATGCTTTTTAGTTCTGTAAACTACTTTTTGTAGTATCTATATACTGTTGTAAAGTAGTATCTATACTGTTGTAAAGTAGTCTATACTGTTGTAAAGTAGTATCTATACTGTTGTAAAGTATCTTTATACTGTTGTAAAGTAGTATCTATACTGTTGTAAAGTAGTATCTATACTGTTGTAAAGTAGTATCTATACTCTTGTAAAGTAGTATCTATACTGTTGTAAAGTAGTATCTATACTGTTGTAAAGTAGTTTCTAAACTGTTGTAAAGTAGTTTCTAATGTAAAGTAGTATCTATACTGTTGTAAAGTAGTTTCTAAACTGTTGTAAAGTAGTTTCTAAACTGTTGTAAAGTAGTATCTATACTGTTGTAAAGTAGTATCTATACTGTTGTAAAGTAGTATCTAAACTGTTGTAAAGTAGTATCTATACTATTGTATATTTAAGATATGAGTTTGAGAAACTGCAGAATGAGACGTGTACATCAGAACGCCAGCTGGAAGAACTGCTTACAAAGGTTCAACTCAGAACAGAAAATATTTTAGAATTTCTTTCAATTTTGCTATTCTGCCTAACCACCTTTCACTTGAAGGTTTATAATTCTATTAAGTACATTAAGTTAAATTCTTAGTGTATGTACAGTGTACACTGTACAGTCAAAAATCAAACCAAATCAGGCTTTTAGAGAGGTCCTACTATCAACGATTCAATCTCGAGATGACTTTACTAAATCACTTTATTTTCTAACATAAGGAAGAGGTTAATGTTATGCGGTATTATTGGTACGACTTTGCGACATCGTAACTTCTAGTTTTCATTTTAAAATGAAAATGAAATTAACTTTAGTTTCTAGTTGTACAGTACATGAATAACATGTTATTCTGAGGTTGTTACCAGCGTGGGAGTGATTATAACATGATTAGATATCATCACAACGTACACAAGGTAATTAACAGTTACTAGCTAATGTGACCGGCGTTGCCCATGTAATTAAAAAAATCAAATAAAAAAACACGATTTTTTAAAAACATGTTACCCCCAGGACCCGGGTTTCCTCAAAAATTTCAGCCAATTTGGTCCAGCCGTTTGGCCAGCTATAGCTAACATATTAAAAATATATGTAACTGAGCAAGGAGATTTATTATATTGATTAAGGAGAAGATAAATGTGAAATAAATAAGAATTTTGATCAAGAAACCGTTTTTTTTTTGAAGAAAAAATAGGAATTTTACATTTAGTCCAACAGTATGTCCAACAGTATGTCCAATAGTAATCCCACAGTGAGTCCAACAGTATGTCCAACATTATGTTCAACAGTCGTCTTACTATTTCACAGTTTATGGGTCCCCCTGTAGTTAATCTTTAAATAAATTTCATAAATTTCATAAATAAATTGGACCTTTTTGTGGTAACTCACATGTTTATCGGAAAGGTTTATGAGCGGTCGAAATAGAAAAATTTTGCCTAAAAATTTTTGTTTAAAAACCTCAATTATTGTTATTGTTTATTAAATTACAATGCCAAAAATGGCGACTAAAAGTTTGTATAAATCTGAAATTATATTTGTCTGTCAGGCGATGGAGCAGGAGGTAGTTCGAACCCTGGAGGATAAAGGGATAGAGACTAAAATTGTGAAAAGGTTCCAGTACAATGACGAGGTTGTCAAGTGGGCAGATCTTATACTTACCACAGGTGCAGTAGATCACTTTATCAACCAATAGATAGGGGGAAATACAGGAATAAGGAGGGGAGGGGGGGGGGGATTTTATGAAATTTTCATGCCTTCAACGAATATTTTCGAGTTAAATTGTTTCATGTTTGTTAATAAACCGTTTAAAAACTATTTTCCAAAACCATGAAAATAAAACTTAAGGAAATTTTGAGCGAGTTATTTTCTCCATGTGGGAGTTAAACTCAAACCCTTTTCCCGCAGAGGAGATCAACTTATCCCTCAGTGTTGAATAGTTCGAAGCAGTAATTAGGATTCCTTTCATTTTCATCCGGATACGGATACAATTGTGTTGCTAATTTAAATTACCAAAAACGATGTCAGAAGCTGTGATTTTATGATTTCTACATCTTTTCAACCAGATATCATAGACCTTTGATATTTCAAACTATGAATTCTGTTATATCAAGAAGTTTGAGTTTGAAATATCAAAGGTTTATACACCATCAGGTTGAAAAGATATAGGGATTAAAAAATTAAAAATTGTGGCAAAAACTCCTAAACTAAATTTTCTTTTTTCTCTTTTATAATTCTTATCTAGAAACTTGATTTATCATTCATTTCTCTTTAGTTGCCACTCAAATATGTGCTTTGAATGCAGAAAGGTCCTTTTCTGATATTTTGGTTAATTTTTTACAATTTGGATCCGGACCCCAGGATCTAAAATGTTGCGAATGTTTTGGATCCGGAACCTTTGCATCGACAATTTATCTAAAAATATGCAATTGCGCAGGTGGATTCAATTCCTAAGCACTGGCATTAAGGTTCAATTTTTGAGATCTGTTTTTTAACAATATATCTCAATATATGTAAATGCGTAGGTGGAGACGGAACCTTCCTGATGGGTTCAAGTAAAATCCTGAACAGATATAAACCTATCCTTGGGATAAATACAGATCCAACCAGATCAGAAGGACATCTCTGCTTACCCAAGCATTACTCATTCAATATCAAGGAGGCCATTGATACCATCCTGGAGGGTAGGTTCAGATGGTTCTTCAGGAGAAGGTTGAGGATCACGTTGATCGGAGATAAGGAGAAGATCAATAAGACTCCATATGAACTTCATGATCAACAACTTCAGGTACTGAACAATTATTCAGTTATATAAACATCCGCTTGATTTGATCCATGTTTAAAAGATCCAGGATCTTGATTTGATTTGATTCGATTCGATTCGATTCGATTCGATTCGATTTGATTTGATTTGATTTGATTTGATTTGATTTGATTTGATTTGATTTGATTTGATTTGATTTGAATCGAATGGAATCGAATCGAATCTAATTCAATTCAATTCAATTCAATTCAATTCAATTCAATTCAATTCAATTCAATTGATTTGATTTGATTTGATTTAGTATCCTGAATACCGGTATATGGACCTGATGACTGAATCCTCTGAGGCCGGAGATCATCCGTTCAAGGAGCCCGGGAACCCGGAGAACTCGGTTCAATCTAGTAAAGTTCTCCCAGTTCTAGCACTCAATGAAATATATATCGGAGAGAGCTTGTCCAGTCGAGTCTCGTACCTAGAGCTGAAGGTAACACCAAAAAAAGACGCTTTCCTAATAACACATGTAATTACTAATTATAAATCAAAACAACAAATTAAGTTAGTTTAAAGGAATGGGACCTCTATACTTCACCTAAAGGATCGACAGATACCAACCAACCAAAGGGTTAATTGGTTAGCCAACTGACTGTAATGTATCTACTTTATCTCTCTAAATGATGGGGATTTAAAGGTCTAGTTAGAACAGGGGCGGGGCAGTGCACCCTGCTGCCTGGGCGGTCTAAGGGGTCCACAATGGGGCCCTATGCAGATTTCACTTCCTTATGATTCCTTACCTAATACATAACAATAAATTGTAATTATTTTGACGTTATTGTGTTTATTCACTGAGTTAGTTCCTAGTCTTATTCTCCGACTAGGTTCTCCATCTGGATGGTGGGTGGGGGGGGGGGGTACTCCTGAAACAATGAATCTCTTATGTTTTCAAATTGTTTTGACACTTTAGTAATCTTCATCTTGTTACAATTTTATATGTTAATTGTTATCTCTAAGAGTGTATTTATGAATAGATTGACCAGGGACCAGTGTTTAAAACTAGAAACAGTGGACTCTGTATTTCAACAGGAACAGGTACTAAACTTATCTTAGAGAATACAGTTGTACGGAGTATTACTTTTCACTGGATTTAAAAAAAAGAAAATTCAGATTTTAAGAGTATTTATAAGAATTTTTCTGAGAGAATTAAGTTATTAAAAGAGTATTAATGAGTTTTTCATAGAGGAATCAGATGTACAGATTACTCATTATAGTTTTCCCGAGAGGATTGATATTGACAGAGTATTCAGAAGACTTTTTTAGAGAGGATTCAGATTTAAATAGTATTAATGAGAGTTTTTTAGAGAGAATTAATATTAATATTAACATGAGAGTTTTTCAGTGGGGATTAAGATTGACAAAGAGTATTCACGAGAGTTTTCCAGAAAGGATTCAGATTTACAGAGAATTCATGCGAATATTCTTGACAGGATTTTAATTTGCAGAGCATTCTGGAGACTTTTCCAGTGGGATTAATATTAGCAGAAAAATTTTGATAGAGATTAACAGATTATTATGAAAGTCTCTTAGAGGATTAAGATTTACAAAGAATATTTCAGAGAGGATCAACATTTTTAGAGATAAGATAGGGATTGAAAATTGAGAGTATCAAGATTTTCAGAGACTAGATAGGGATTGAAAAATGAGAGGATCAAGATTTTCAGAGATAAGGATAAGGATTGAAAATTGAGAGGATCAAGATTTTCAGAGATAAGATGGGGATTGAAATTTTATTTTGAGTATTTATATTCCCGATACTATTTAAATGTTCACAATTGTGTTACATAACTGAAAATTATACATATTATGAAGGTGAAATGAATATAAAAAGGAAGTTATTTATTCTTGTAAAATTTAAAAATTAATTCATAATGTCTAGAAAACTTTTAAAAATAAAATCAGATAAAAATCCCTGTTATCCAGGTTCAACAAGCTGGACGTTTAACATAAACAAGTTGACCCATCATGCTGTAGAAAACCTCCTCAAGATTGCATACGAGACAACAAGATTTCCTCTAAATTGGAAGGTAGGTTCACAAGATAACAAGATTTACTCTAAACCTGAAGGTAGGTTCACAAGACAACCAGATTTACCTAAACTGGAAGATAGGTTCACGAGATTACCAGATTTACTCTAAACTGGAAGGTAGGTTCGCGAGACAACAAGATTTCCTCTAAACTGGAAGGTAGGTTCACGAGACAATCAGATGTCCTCTAAACTGGAAGGTAGGTTCACGAGACAACCAGATTTCCTCTAAACTGGAAGGTAGGTTTACGAGACAACCAGATTTCCTCTAAAATGGAAGGTATGTTCACGAGACAATCAGATTTCCTCTAAATTGGAAGGTAGGTTCACAAGACAACAAGATTTACTCTAAACCGGAAGGTAGGTTCACAAGACAACCAGATTTACCTAAACTGGAAGATAGGTTCACGAGACAACCAGATTTACTCTAAACTGGAAGGTAGGTTCGCGAGACAACAAGATTTCCTATAAACTGGAAGGTAGGTTCACGAGACAACCAGATGTCCTCTAAACTGGAAGGTAGGTTCACGAGACAACCAGATTTCCTCTAAACTGGAAGGTAGGTTCACGAGACAACCAGATTTCCTCTAAACTGGAAGGTAGGTTCACGAGACAACCAGATTTCATGCTTTTCATTCCATTTCTTAAATCAGTATATTTACCGACATATATATATAAAATAACAATTTATATAAAGCTGACTTTTACTTTTATCTAAGAGTTTTGGCGAAGATAAAAAAGTTTTTGGTTAAAGCGTCAGTCAGTGCATAAAAAACTTCTCATTTACGTCCAAATTGTCCCGTGGTACCTTCTCTGGGTATATCAGAACGTTTAAAATCAAAGGATTCAGGTCTTCTATAACTGTCAGTGTCGGCGGTCTTGTGATTTGTTTGGTATTCTCAATTAACCATGTCGGTTTTAACGTTAATTTATACAAATGATTAAACAAGTTGTATTTCAGGATCCCAAGCTAGTGGAAGCTATCGCTCAGAAGTTTAATAACGAGCTAGTTTATGATCCTGAAGCTGAAAAAATGTGCTATACACTCAGGTAGGAGCTCAGGAGGTTCTTCAGGGTTATTTAGGGATCATGGAAGGATCTTTAACTATCTTCAAGAATCTTGAAGGTTTTTATAAGGAGCCTAGAGTTTCTTGAAGGTTCTAGAAGGGATTTGAAGGTTTTTGAAGGATCTTGAAGGTTCTTGAAGGTTCTTGAAGGTTCTTGAAGGTTCTTGAAGGTTCTTGAAGGTTCTTGAAGGTTCTTGAAGGTTCTTGACTTGAAGGGTTTTCAAGGTTCTTGAAGGTTCTTGAATGTTTTTTAAAATGATTCTTGAAGGTTCTTGAAGGTTCTTGAAGGATCATGAAGAATCATGAAGGATCTTAAAGGTTCTTAAAGGTTCTAGAAGATATTTGAAGATATTTGATGATATTTGAAGATATTTGAAAATATTTGAAGATATTTGAAGATATTTGAAGATATTTGAAGATATTTGAAGATATTTGAAGATATTTGAAGATATTTGAAGATATTTGAAGATATTTGAAGGGACCTTCAGAGATTCTTAAAGAATCTGAAAGGTTCTGGAAGGATCTGAAAGTTTTTTAAGGAACTGGAAGGTTTTTAAAGGATCTGAAAGGTTCTTAAAATATATGAGGTTTTAGGTTCTTTGGTTCTTTGGGTATCTTTAAGGTTTCTGAAAGTTTTTTAGGGATCTATGAGGGTTTTTATGGTTCTTAAGGAATCTAAGGGCTGGGTTTAAGGTTCTGACGGATTTAAAGAATGTTTAAAAATATCTTTAGAGGGCTGAAAGGTTTAATAGGGATCTTGAATAATCTTTCGAAAGATTTTGAAGGATCTCAGAGTTTATTTTTAATTGTGTCTTAACTGAGTAAAACTTCATCAATTTATTTAATTTAAGCAATGAAATTCCTCAAATTATTAATTTTCAAATGAAGCTCTGGACAAAAAAAATAATAAACAAAATCTTTTCATTTAAGGGATCCTATATCAGTTGGGACCTTTCCTACATCCACTGAGAGTAGACCACGTGGGAGCGCTAAGCGCATTGCCGTCAGATCTAAATGTTTCGACGCCAGTCTCGTGATAGACGGGAGTCTCAGTTTTAAGTTCAACGACGGGACGAAGGCGATCATTGAGATTTTGGAGGAGGACGCATTGAGAACATTTCAGCTGTATTCTGGGATCTAGATTCAGGAGGACGCATTGAGAACATTTCAGCTGTATTCTGGGATCTAGATTCAGGAGGACGCATTGAGAACATTTCAGCTGTATTCTGGGATCTAGATTCAGGAGGACGCATTGAGAACATTGCAGCTGTATTCTGGGATCTAGATTCAGGAGGACGCATTGAGAACATTTCAGCTGTATTCTGGGATCTAGATTCAGGAGGACGTAACGAATTTGTAAAGAATATTTTTTTAGCAGTGAGAAACCGTATTTATATTTTGTAGTAATCAACATGGGATGAATTATTTTTTTGACTCATGCATGACAATTTTAAGTTCTTTCTACCCCCCTACCATAATACATCCAGGTTTCCGATGCAAAAATAATTTGGCTTTCAGTTCCTTCCTTGCTCCTAAGTTGGAAATTAATAAAGTAAACCGCGTTGATCAGATTCAAAACAATCAAAGTGTATGTGAACATGAAAACACAGAGTTAAAAAACGTTCCTTGAATGCGAACCAAAGAAAATGTGCAAGCAATGCAATTATTATTTCAAGAGCTTTTTTATGTTGTATATAATCTATTTAATCTATTTAATCTATTTAATCTATCTAATCTATTTAATCTATTAATCTATTTAATTTATTTTATCTATTTAATCTGTACCCTTTATAAACAGAAAATTTGTTACACAGTCGCAAACTAATCGCCTCAGAGATGGAAATGTCTAAACCCATGAACGAGCTCAAACTTATCAACATTGAAGTTAAATTATAAGATTTAAAAATTCTGATTTCAGTCAGCCAACGACAGACGGTTAATCTCTCGGGGTTAAGGTAAACTTCTAGGGGGGGGGGCTCTATTAAACTAATTTCAATAAATTTCTTCTATTCAAAAGTTCCAAGCTAATGTAAATTTTAAATACATTATAGATGCCAATTCTCTTCTACCAATTCACTTTTTGGAAATTTCTTTTGATTTGTCGTCTTCAAACAACAATGTATTGTGTAGCGGCATTTATAAAGTGTAAACGTACAGTACACATTGAAAGCAATTGTACAATGTGTACAGTACTCTACACACAGACTGTACACTGTCCACTGTGAAGTGTACATATTACGGGCTGGAATAACTGATCTGGTAGATGTCTGTAACTAAAAATGATTTCACTCTGCAGACAAATTGCCAAAAATCAATTTCCAACAAATTCATAATTTTTTTTGCATAATTAGCTTTATGCTTCATATCCTCAACTATTTAAAGACGGCGTGTAATATTATCAGTAGTACAACATATTTAATAACTTGTTTGTTACCAATTTATATATTTTTAGAATTAGTTATATATTTCTTTCTAAACATTCTTGAGTGCCAAATAAATTTTAAATGATTGTTATTTAAATACTTCGCTTAAAGGAAGTGTAAGGGTAAAGGAAATGTAATCTATTGACCTAAGCTTTAGATGATTACCAAACCAATATTAATGATATCTCAAGTTAGAACTTTTGTATTGTGAATCTCGAGGATCAAGATTTTGTTGTGGTCCTACCATGCAGGGATAACTGGAATTGATGGATCAAGAATTTACCCTCAAACTTGAGAAATGTTTCTTTTAAGATTAAATTAAAGAAACCGTTTACCGGATCTAGATATCCGAAATGTCTGATATTGGTAAGGTTAGGAGTTAAATCAGAGAAGAGAAGTAATCTTAGGGTTAGGAGTAAAAGCAAATAAGAGAAACTATTTCAGGGTTAGGAGTAAAAGCAGATAAGAGAAGCAAGCTCAGGGTTAGGAATTATAGCAGAGAAGAGAATCGATCTCAGGGTTAAGAGTAAATGCAGAGAAGACGATCAAGCTCAGGGTTAGGAGTCTAAGCATCAAAGAGAAACTTATTCAGGGTTAGGATTAAAAGATGAGAAGAGAAGCAAGATCAGGGTTTGAAAGTAATAGCAGAGAAGAAAAATTAGCTCAGGGTTCAGAAAAGAGATACTAGCTCAGGGTTAGGAGTAAAAGCAGAGAAGAGAAACTATCCCAGGTTAGGAGTAAAAGCAGAGAAGAAAAACTAGCTCATGGCATGGGGTAAAAGCAGAAAAGAGAAACTAGCTCAGGGTTAGGAGTAAAAGCAGAGCAGAGAAAAAATCTCAGGGTAATGCGCAAAAGTAGAGATGAGGAACAATCTCAGGGTTAGGAATTAAGGCAGAGAAGAAAAACTAGCTCATGGTTAGGTGTAAAAGTAGAGAAGAGAAACAATTTTACGGTTGGGAGTTAGAGCAGAGGAGAGAAACTATATCAGAGTTTGGAGTAAAAGCAGAACATAGAAGAGAAGCAAGCTCAGGGTAAGGAGTTCTAGCGAAGAAGAGAAACTAGCTCAAGGTTAAGAATCATAACTGAGAAAAGAATCAATCTTACGGTTAGGAGTAAAAGTAGATGAGGAACAATCTCAGGGTTAGGAGTAAAAGGAGAGAAGAGAAACAATCTCAGGGTTAGGAGTAAAAGCAGAGAAGAGAAAAAATCTCAGGGTAAGGAGTAAAAGGAGAGAAGAGAAACAATCTCAGGGTTAGGAGTAAAAGCTGAGAAGGGAAACAATCTCAGCGTTAGGAGTAAAAGCTGAGATGAGAAACAATCTCAGGGTAAGGAGTAAAAGCAGAGAAAAGAAACTAGCTCAGGGTTAGTAGTAAAAGCAGATAAGAGAAACAATCTCAGGGTTAGGAGTAAAAGCTGAGAAGAGAAACAATCTCAGGGTTAGGAGTAAAAGGAGAGAAGAGAAACAATCTCAGGGTTATGAGTAAAAGCAGAGAAGAGAAACAAGAGCAGAGGAGAGAAGCTCTCTCAGAGTTTGGAGTAAATGCAGAGAAAAAAAACTAGCTCAGGGTTAGAAGAGAAACAATCTCATAGTTGTGGAGTAAAATTAAATAAGAGAAGCAGAGAAAAGAATCTATCTTAGGGTCTGGGGTAAAAGCAGAGACGAGAAACTAGTTCAAGGTTTGGAGTGAAAGTAGAGAAGAGAGTTAGGAGATAGAGGGGAATCAGAATTTGGGGTTAGAGGAGAATTATATTAGGAAGCTAGAAAAGAATCACTGTTGGGAGTTAGAGGAGAATCAGAGTTAGGAGTTAGAAGTGAATCAGAGTTTTGAGTTAGAGGAGAATCAGAGTTAGGAATTAGAAATAAATTAGAGTTCAGTGCTAATATAGAATCATAGTTGGGAGCTAAAGGAGAATCATTGTTAGGAGTTAGGAATTAGAATAGATTTGGAGTTCATTGTTAAAGGAAAATTATGTTGGGAGCCAAAGGAGAATCATTGTTAGGAGTTAGAGGAGAATCAGAGTTAGGAATTAAAGAAGAATTAGAGTTGAATGTTAAAGGAGAATTACAGTTGGGAGCTAAAGGAGAATCATGGTTAGAAGTAAGAGGATAATCATGGTTCGGAGTTAGAGGCCAATTATAGTAAGGAGTTAGAGGAGAATTATGATTAGAAGTTAGAGAAGTTAGGAATTAGAATAGTATCATGGTAAGAGTCAGAGGAGAAAGGAGATAAAGTTTCAGAGTTAGGAGTTGGAGGAGAGAAAAGACCTAGGTTTAGGACAAGGAGTAAGCGGAGAGAGAAGATCTAAGTTTAGGGTTAGGAGTTAGCAGAGAAAGAAGATCTAGGTTCAAGGTGAGGAGCTAGAGGAGATCTAGGTTTAGGATTAGGAGTTAGCGGAGAAATAAGATATAGGTTTAGGGTTAGGAGTTAAAGGAGAGTTAAGTTCAGTGTTAGGAGTTAGAGGAGAGAGGAGATCATAGGTTCAGGGTTAGGAGTTAAAGGAAAGAGGAGATCTAGGTTCAGTGGTAGGAGTTAAAGAAGAGTTAAGTCCAGGGTCGGGAGTTAGAGGAGAGAGGAGATCATAGGTTCAGTCTTAGGAGTTAAAGGAGAGAGGAGATCATAGGTTCAGGGTTAGGAGTTAAAGGAGAGAGATCATAGGTTCAGTGGTAGGAGTTAAAGGAGAGAGTAGATCTAGGTTCAGTGGTAGGAGTTAAAGGAGAGTTAAGTTCAGGGTTGGGAGTTAGAGGAGAGAGGAGATCATAGATTCAGTGGTAGGAGTTACAGGAGAGAGGAGATCTAGGTTCAGTGGTAGGAGTTAAAGGAGAGTTAAGTTCAGGGTTGGGAGTTAAAGGAAAGAGGAGATCATAGATTCAGTGTTAGGAGTTAAAGGAGAGATGAGATCTAGGTTCAGTGGTAGGAGTTAGAGAAGAGAGGCAATTCAGGTTTAGAGTTACAAGAGAGAAGATCTAGTTCATGGATTATAAGAGTTAGAGGAGAGGGGAGAATTAGGTTCAGGGTTAGTAGTTTGAGGAGAGAAGAAATCAGGTTCAGGGATAGGAGTGAGAGGAGAGAGAAGATCTAGATTATGGGTTAGGAGTTAGAGGAGAGAAGAGATATAGGTTCAGGGATAGGAGTTAGAGGAGAGAGGAGATCTTGGTTCAGTGTCAGAAGTAGGAGAGAGAAGATGTACGAACAAGAAATATAGAAAAGTCAAAATATTTGCATCTGATATCATCTATTTATTTATAGATTATAATCTATATATATTGTTAAAATTTAAAAAAGTAAAAAAAATATATAAAAAAAAAGAGGAGAGATGAATTCTAGCTTCAGGGTTGGGAGTTAAAGGAGAGAGGAGATCTAGGTTTAGTGGTAGGAGTTAATGGAGAGTTAAGTTCAGGGTTGGGAGTTAAAGTAAAGAGGAGATCAGGTTCAGAGTTAGGGAGTTACAGAAGAGAGGCAATTTAGGTTTAGAGTTAGAAGAGAGAGGATCTAGTTCAGGGATTATAGGAGTTAGAGGAGAGGGGAGAATTAAGTTTGAGGAGAGAAGAGATCAGGTTCAGGGATAGGAGTTATGATGAGAGAAGAGATCTAGGTTCAGGGTTAGAAGTTAAAGGAGTGAGGAGATCTATCTAGGTTCAGGGTTAGGAGTTATAGAGCGAGAGAAGAGAGCAAGGTTCAGGGTTAGGAGTTTATAGGGATCGTGAACAATAGGTTCAGATTGGGACTTGGGAGTTAGAGAGGCCTAGAGCTCAAATGATGCTATGGAAACCGACCTAAAAGCTTTTTACACTCCCTGCGTGTTTAATTACGGATTTGAACCGACCCCCCTTATAACTTTGTCCAACCCCATTTTTATGCTATTAAATAACCCTCAATTTTATGATTATTATTTTTACTATTATTATTATAATAGTTAGGTCGGATGCTCATTAGTTACGTTGATAATGTGATCATTAGTTCGTTAAAATTGTTCAAACAAAGACGACAGCAGGGATTTACATTCGTTGCCACGATATTCTCTAAATCAGAGATAAATAATGCCGCGTAGTTAAAGGTAGGGTAGGACGGAGCATGGTTGTGTCTCTGTTCCAGCTCCAATAATATTCCCGACACCTTTTAGAAACCTACATTTTGAAAAAAAAAATTGCTGATTAATCAAGAAAATGTGATTTTAAATTGAGAATTTTAGTCTTTCGTAAAGTTTACAATTGGTGATGAAAGAATTGTTTTTGTAAAAACATTATTTTTAGTTTTAAATCGTCTTTCTTTGAATACAATGTGTTACAATTTTATCCGTGTGAATCATATGTCCTGGACTTATCACCTAGATTTAAGGTTTAGTATCAAGTTGAGTTTAGTCTAGTTTTGTTATCATCTGCAGAGCTGAAAACTTTAGAATGGGATATCCTTAATCCCTACCGGTTAATTAATCTGGAGATTAATAACAAGAGGAGAACAAGCATTATTTAATCTTGAGATTAAGAAAAAGAGTGGATCAAGCCTTAATCCCGATATCCACCATTTAAAAGTTCCCATCTCAGTTCACTTTTCATTAAAGTTTGAACTCTAATTTGTTAGTCCTGCTGCCTTATTATGAAATATGTTATAAAACTTGGGTCTGTCCTAGAGAACAATTTTTGGACCCCCCCCCCGAGCCCCCCCTCTCCTATCAATTTTGTACATGACAATTTATTTTTCAGCAAATTTATTATTATTTATTTTTTTGTTATTTAGGGTTAGGTTTCTAGCCGCAGCGCTCGGCCCAGAAAGTGTCTTAACTGAACCTAACCCTTAATAAAAGAAAGTGTCATAACTTAACCTGAACCGTGGCCGCAACGCTCGGCCCCCTAGTCTCTCCTAGCCGCAGCGCGCGGCCCAGAAAGTGTCTTAACCTAACCTAGCACTAAATAATAAAAAATAAATCATAAATTTGCTGAAAAATAAGTGGTCATGTACAAAATTGATAGGAGGGGCGGGGGGGTCCAAAAATCGTTCCCTAGGACAGACCCAAAGTTTTTCTTGGCCCGGTGCCGTGAATATGATAGGCTTGGGGTGTCGAGCGCTTTGGCTAACCAGAAACTTTGCCTGCATGTCTGTTTGTATTTCATAAACGTCAAAACGGCTGAACCGATCGGGTCCAAACTTTTGTTAGCAATTTACTTGACCGTAGGGAAGGTGTATGGGGTCCGTCCTAGTATTCAATTTTTGGACCCTCCCCCCCCCCCCCATCATACCAATTTTGTACATAAACATTAATTTTCATATATTTTGTATTATTTTTGGGTTAGATCAGGTTAAGACGATTTCTGTGCTGAGCGCTGCGGCTATGAAGGGCCTTCAATTTCAACAAGTTTTTTATTGAATTTTATGTATTTCAGACTGGTGTGTCTGGTTTGTGAATGAACTAGAAAATATAAAAAATGCCGCTAGCCAGCCGAGCCAGAGTATATGCAGATGTCAACTCACACAGGTTAACCAATAACCATGATGAGAAACCGTTCAGACCATTTTTGCAAATTGAAATTTTTAAACACGCCTTTGTTGACATTTGTAGATTGTGCTCACAGTTTTTGCTTGATTTTTATCTTTGGATCTCCTTTATAATTAATTGTTTCTAAATTATTTCCAGTTTTGGTAAAAGGAAAAGCATACATCTCCTATGTAGAGAAACCACAAATGAAAATATCAGTTTTTAGAAAACAAGCCTTATTTTCATACTTGATCAGACCAATATTTTAAGGGTACCACTTAAAATAAAGTTTAAGCATTTTTTATAATTTTTTTTTTCTCAACTCGGATATCTTTTACCAAAATATTTCTGATCTATTAAAATAGTTTCCTGATTTTTTGGGGAAAAAATAGATTTATTTCTTAATTTTTGAAGAAAAAAAATAGATTTTTAAAAACACAAATTTTATTATTTTTTAACCTATGATGCCCCCAGGGTACCGATGGGTTCCCTAATAAATTTCAATCCAATCAGTCCAGCCGTTTGGCCGGCTATAGGCAACATATATACGAATGTCTAGTTTTATTATATAGATTGTATTTTAGACCCCGTGAGTACTGGGATTACGAGGCCCATGTTGTAGAGTGGGGAAACCAGGTCAGTTATGATTGTTATCCCTTGAACGAATTGTCAATATTTTAAACAAGTATCTTCAAAGTCTAGAAAACATTATATAAATCCAGTTTTTGCAATAATAAAATTTTATATTTTCTCTCAATTTATATTTCTGACGGTTAATAATTTAATTTAAATTATATATTTGTGTGCAGGATGATTATCAGCTGGTTAGAAAACTTGGTAGAGGGAAGTACAGCGAAGTATTTGAGAGTATAAATATTACTTCCAGTGAGAAGTGCGTCGTTAAAACTCTGAAACCGGTAAAAAAGAAGAAGATAAAACGAGAAATTAAAATCCTGGAAAACCTGCGGGGTGGCACCAACGTGATCACACTCCACGGCGTGGTGAAGGATCCCGTGTCCCGGACCCCGGCCCTAATATTTGAACACGTGAATAACACGGATTTCAAGCAGCTGTATCAAACTCTCACCGATTACGATATCCGGGGATATCTGTACGAACTGCTCCGAGCTCTGGACTATTGTCACAGTATGGGAATTATGCATAGAGATGTTAAACCTCACAATGTAATGATTGATCATGAAAATCGTCGGCTCCGACTTATTGACTGGGGGCTAGCTGAATTTTACCATCCGGGGCAGGTGAGAAAATAACAAAATTATCCTCTTCAAAAATAATTTTTGCACGGAGGGCAAACATTTTTTATGTTTTTTTTTTCGCTAAATTTGGGACACGGGGGGGATATTATTAAAAAAAGAGAGAAATTATCGCAAATGAGTGTAATTCTACCCTGGCTTTATCAAGTTATTAAAATACTTGCAGTGGGCGAGAAGAACCATAAACGCCCAGCGAAATTATAAATATAAGGGGCTGGATTTTGATTTTGGAAAAATCTCATTTTTTAACAACCAAACTTAAACTTATAATGGTTTTGTTTAGGAATATAATGTTAGAGTTGCGTCCCGATACTTCAAGGGTCCTGAGCTGCTGGTAGATTACCAGATGTATGACTACAGTCTGGACATGTGGTCCCTGGGCTGTATGCTCGCATCAATGATCTTCAGGAAGGAACCCTTCTTCCACGGACACGACAACTACGATCAGCTGGTCAGGATTGCTAAGGTGCTGGGGACGGAGGAGCTCTACGAGTATTTGGACAAGTATCAGATAGAACTTGATCCTAGGTTCTCCGATATACTCGGGAGACACTCCAGGAAACGATGGGAGAGGTTTGTACACAGTGAGAACCAGCACCTTGTCTCTCCAGAAACCTTGGACTTCCTGGATAAATTGTTAAGGTAAGCGGTATTATGCATTTCAAGAAGAAAAAACGAAACATCAAAATATTCTCCTGAACCTAATATTTTCAATATTTCTCTGAACCTAACATCGCCTGAATTTATAAATTTCTCTATACCTAAACCCTCTTAATTTTCTTCGAGACTAACATCTTGTGAGTTTCTTCGAGACTAACATCTTGTGAGTTTCTTCGAGACTAACATCTTGTGAGTTTCTTCGCTAACATCTTGTGAGTTTCTTCGAGACTAACATCTTGTGAGTTTCTTCGAGCCTAACATCTTGTGAGTTTCTGCGAGCCTAAGATTTCCCGAGTTTCTCCAAACCTAGAATCTACCGAATTTTTCCGAACATAAAAATCTTCTGAATTTCTCCGAACATAAAAATCTCCTGAATTTCTCCGAAACTAGAATCTTAGATTGAAGTTTCTCAGAACCTGAAATACACTGAATTTTTGTGAACAAAAAATCGACTGAAATTTTCCGAAACTTACATCTTCGGAGTTCAACTGAACTTATTGTAACATTTAATCCTCTGATATCGTTACAATCCCAGGGAAATCAAGATCAATCCTTGTCCCTCATCTTTGAAGGTTAATACAAGACTTCACTTTCATTCCCAGTACCAATTCATAATTTACCCAAACCTCTCATCTTGTGTATAATATCTATCTCTCAAGGTCTTGAATAAGTGGGTTTAACAATATACATTTTATTGGTACAAAATCTATATATCTATTTATATTATATCATATTTCATATATCTGTAGAGTCCCTCAGTGGTAAAACCAGTCTCCACTAGCTCTTATATAGGAAGAGTCCCTCAGCGGTTAAGCAAGCCTCCACTAACTCTTATATGAGGAAGAGTCCCTCAGCAGTTAAGGAAGTCTCCACTAACTCTTATATGAGGAAGAGTCCATCAGCAATTAAGCAAGTCTCCACTAACTCTTATATATGAAGAGTCCCTCAGCGGTTAAGACAAGTCTCCACTAGCTCTTATATAGGAAGAGTCTCTCAGCAGTAAAGCAAGTCTCCACTAACTCCTATATAGGAAGAGTCCCTCAGTAGTTCATCTGAGCCTCCGTTCCCTGCTGGGCTAGATGTGGTCTCAGCTAATCCTTAGATAATATAACTGGTGATCTCCTGATCAATCCTAGCTATCTATCAATCTGCTACAGACCTATGATCTTCTCCTGTGATTCTTGTAACTGGTGATTTATGATCATCCTAGTTCTCTGTCAATCTGCTGTAGATCTATGATCTCATACTTGCAGTTCTCCTGTGGTTCATATAGCTGGTGATCTTTGTGATCCATCCTAGCTCTCTATCAATCTTCTCTGGATCTCTAGTCTCCACAGTATCTGCAACTTCCACAGTATCTGCAGTATCTTCCATATCTGCAGTGTCCACAATATCTGTAGTATCCTCAATATCCGCAGTATCCTCAATATCTGCAGCATCCCTAATATCTGCAGTATCCACAGTATCTGCAGTATCCTCCATATCTGCTCTGCACCTCTGTTCATCTACAGTCTGCTCTATATCTCCGTGATCTTTAGTCTGCTCTGCACCTCTGTTGATCTACAGTCTGCTCTATATCTCCGTGATCTGTAGTCTGCTCTGCATCTCTACAGTATGCTTTATATCTCCGTGATCTGTAGTCTGCTCTGCATCTCTACAGTATGCTTTATATCTCGTAGTCTGCTCTGCATCTCTACAGTATGCTTTATATCTCCGTGATATGTAGAATGCTCTGCATCTCGGTTGATCTCCCATCTACTTGATATCTCCTTGATCTGTAGGATTCTCTGCATCTCGGTTGATCTCCCATCTAATTGATATCTCCTTGATCTGTAGGATGCTCTGCATCTCGGTTGATCTCCCATCTAATTGATATCTAATTGATTGGTCCTCATGATCTCCTTTCACCTGGATTCATTGGCCTGTATTATCTTCTAAGTCCCCAGTGTTTCTAACAATAGAAACACCTGGAATATTAGAGGGTGTAGGGAGTTGAACCAGCTGTATAGAGGTGGAACTATATTGCTCTGATTCTATTATCCATTCTATAGTTCCAGCAATCCTCGGAGTCTCCAGTGTTTCTAACCATAGAAACACCTGGGATATTTGAGTGTGTAGGTAGTTGAACTAGCTGTGTTGAGGTGGAACCACATATCTCTGATTCTCTTGTCTGTTCTACAGCTCCAGTGATCCTCTGAGTCTCCAGTGTTTTTAACCATAGAAACACCAGGAATATTAGAGGGTGTAGATAGTTGAACTAGTTGTGTTGAGGTGGAACCACATATCTCTGATTCTATTGTAAACCTGAGATATCTATCTCATCAATGGTTTATTGTATTCCTGAAGATATGATCGTGTAGATACAATCATATAAGTCCACATGCAGTAAGCCTTCTGAGAGCTGTCCATGAAGTGCCTGTCCCCTAGCCTTGTTTGAACAAACGGAGCTCTGGCTCATACGTCTGTTCGGTTCAAAGGTCTAGGGTGCATTGTTGAATCTTAATGAATCCGTTCAGGTTAACTACTCCGCATTCATTAAAAGAACAAAGATATGAAGGTGTGAGGCCAGGGGAGGGTTTTCTTAGCATGAGTCATTCGTACTTTAAATATTACACTATAATCTACTGATCTTTTTCGAACATAAAATCTCCTGAATTTCCCCGAAATTAACATCTTCTGAATTTCTTCCTACCTAACCTTATTTGAATTTCTCCGAACCAAACAGCTCTTGAGTTGTTCCGAACCAGACATATCTAGAATTTCTTCATACCGGACGTGACCCATTTTATCCTGAATTTCTCCATGCAAAGCTAATATTTTTAGAATTTCGGCGAACTTCAATGCTACTTCAAAATTTCTTTATTCCTAATAGTTTACCCCCTGATCTTTGTGTAGAAACAATCTCAAGAACTGACAAGGGTCAACCCAGACCGAAATATATTTTTACTCAGCAGAGGTTTGGTCCATCACCATCACCGAATTTTAAATATTAACAATAGTTCCATGTTCTTATTAATTTATCACAATTTTGTTGTTGCTTTTTTATGTTTTTGTTATTACATTTTTATATTTATTTTCAGATATGATCATCAGGAGAGGTTGACTGCAATGGAGGCTATGGAGCACGCTTACTTCTATCCTGTTGTTAAAGATCACGGTCGTATCTCTAACATCTCTAGTTCTCCTACTGGAGGAGCAGGTGGTCTAGGAGCAGGATCCATCCCTCAACAGGTTCCATCGTCTCCTGTTCTATCTCCCAACAACACTCCTGTTCCCTCGAATCAACAACCTCAATAATCATTTGTTTTTTTTACTGCGTTTATACTTTTTTCGGTCGGTAAATAGTCAAACAAAAATCGGCCTCTGCTGCCGTTTAGGTCTCCATGTTGAATGGGTCGATTTGATTTTTTGTTTTCTAATAATAGTTTTCATGTACATTAGGGGGCTCATTGATCTGTTTCAAACTATTGAGATCAATTGTATCTGTAAGTTAAATGTACTAAAACAAATATAATTTTGTCGTTAAAGTTGCTGGCACTAATGTTCACCTTTTTTATAATTTTTCTTCCTTATTTCATGAATGTTTGGCCTTACTAAAACCTAAAATGAAATTATTTTAAGAACACTTGTAAAGTTTACTTTTAGACACAAATGGACAGACAAGTATTGTACTGGCGTATCATTGAAATTTCAAGAAAACAAGATTTCACCCGCGACTTTTTTAAGTCTTTGTCGCCGACCGCCGTGTTAGAAATTGTTTTTCTCTGAATTTATTGAACTCAGCATTCGCCAGATAAATAAACTTTTATTTCTGAACTTTTTCATTAGCAGTATATTATTAACAGAATAGAAAAGAACTGCGTATTATCAGTATGATCATCTGTGTGAGTGGTTTCTCAACTTGTTAAAAGTTAGATACAATTAATTGAAAAATCCTAGCTTAAACCTCCAAATTTCTACGGCTGAATGGTATAGGGAAGCTGGCAAATATTTTGACTGATTTCACTTAATTTCTTAGATTATTCTTGCTCCGTTACTCTAACGGTTAGAAAGCTTAAAACTTAATTTTTCATTTGTTACGTCTTCCTTATATTAAACCTTGCTGCTGTATTAGTTTGGATAAACCGGGATAGAGAATGAACGAAACAATTATGATTATATCATTATTTTTATTTCCTTACTCTTTTATTTCAGACAAAACAAAATGGCGGATGACAAATCAGCTGATGATTTTGGCGGGAAAGGGGATGATTCTGCGGATTTGTCGATAAAGAAGAGGAAACCTAAAAGAATTCTTCATTTCTCAGATGGAATCCTAGAAGAGTACAGTTCAGAGGATGAAATTCAGGTGAAAGAGTTGAATATATTTTCGACTAAAATTATTTCCCCCAACTCATATTTTTTCTTCACTGAAACCGTTCTTATATCATATGCGAGGCCGGGGCTTTCATTCTAAGGGGGAAAATTAAATTGCCCCTTTTCTGTAGAATAATTGTATGTTAGTATGATTTGAAGTTGTTAGTCCTAAGGTAGAAATCCCTGTCGGTCAGATTAAGGATATACATTATACATTAACTATTCTTATTGAAGGGACTGTCCGATTCACAACAGCATCTATAAACCTGCTGAATTCTAACAATTTACTTTTTTTCTCTGTTGCAAGAATCTTCATTCCGTAAGTTAAGGAACGTTCTATATATTAAAATTAGAAAAAAGATTGATTTGCCATTCATATTTGAGTAGACAAAGGTTAGACGGGTAGCTTTGTGAATTTCTTAAAATGGAGGGGAAAATACCTCTTCAGTTCTTGTAAAGCTTTTATCTTAGAATTCAATGTTACCGCTGTTTTGTACGCTCTTTTTGAAGAAACCTATCTCTAGGAGGATTTGAAGGCTGAGATAAAGAAGAACAGCTCTGTGTTGGACCCGAGGAGTATGACCTGGTTCCCCTGGATGGCCTGGAGGATAATGACGGCGGGGGACGGGTTCTTGTCCTACTGTGATGCTGCAGGAGAGAAGTTAGCTTGGTGGTTTGGTATTACTAGTCCTAAATATTATTATGAGATACAGGAAGCTTTAAGAATGAAGGTATTAAATATACATATATAATTTACAGGGTTACCCATTAAGGATGAGACTGTAAAGACGACCCAAAGCTCTGAAAATATGACGATTTAAAGCTTGATTTTTGGTGTCTGCATTTGAGTATTTTCATGGTTTACTAAGTTATCAAACACAAGAAACCCTAAATGCAAGAAAACGGACTAAAAATTTCCCATACAATCGTCTCATCCTTTGTGGGTAACCCTGTAAGTTATAATCGTTATGAAAATTAAAAAAATTTTTTTTTGGGTATTTTGCCTCTGCCATACTGGTTGGGGGATGGGGGGGGGGAGGGGGCTGGGATCATCATTTTTATTTTTTCATTCTACTTTTCACCTCATTTTCCAACTAAATGTTTTCATGAGTTATCTTATAAAACGGGTATTTAAGTTTGGTTCTTTCCAAGTTAGTTATTAGTTTGATCTCCTCGTGATGGATCTGGGGCCGGTTTATGGATAGCGGGAAGTATTTGAACTGCGTATACGTAGTTCAACCAAAGGGGATGTGAAGTGGAGATGTTCTATTTGATGAGGGGGGGGGGGTCTCTGCCATTATTTATAAAAAAACTAAAAAAAACTTATGACCTCTAATGACCTTTAATGACCTTGACCAATAAAAAAATTTTCAACTATGGCTTTATGCATATCAATCGAAAGCTAGTAACCCATGGAATACAGTAGCAACAAGATGTTTGGCCTTCTATTGACCTTTAACGACCTCTAACAACCTCTAATGACCTCGAAATTGACATTTAACTATGGCTTTATTACTATCAAACGAACGCGAGGAGCCCAGACAATACAGAAACAGAAACTCAAAACCAAGCTAAGAATAATACCCGTGGTTCTCTCGATTTCCACAACTAAAATGTGAGGCAAATCAAACCAGAGGTTCATGACTTATGATCGTACATCTAAACAAACAGAGATTACGACTTCATATATGCAATAAAACAAGACATTCAAATATATGTTGCCTAAAGCCGGCCAAACGGCTGGACCGATTGGACTGAAATTTGTTGTGGACATTAATGGGGGACAGGGGGGTGTTATAGGCTATTTTTCTATTTTTTTTTTCCACGGGCATCGCCGGGCCCTTTAGCTTGTATATATAAATAATTGTTTGTTAGGAGGAAGAGGAGGCTAGGAAATCTGCTGAGGATGCTGAGATGTCTGGTTGGACCAATTCATCTAACCAGGATACACCCGTTCTCTCAGAGCTTAAATCCTTAGCCGAGGACGCTCCTCCGACCTCCTCCGTCAAGCTGGAGGAGACATCTGAGAAGAAACCACATCACTTGCCTCCGCTGGAACCTCTATCGGTTTCTGAGCTCCATGCTCAATCCTTGAATAAGCTTAAAACTGATGAACAGTGAACAAACTTATTATAAATCGGCAAATTTATTCTTCGGGGTCAGGTTTTGTGCATTTTCTATAGCTCCAGGTTTTTTTTTTAATAATACCCCTACCTACCTGCACAGTTAACAGCAAGAGATATTTGATTGACAATCATAAACCCCCCGGGTAAATAATACCGATTTCCCAGATTTGTGAGTGCCTTGTCCTTAGTGTAGGGTTCAATACCTACACGATAAATTTTATTATTTTTATTGATAAATTTCGGTAAATATTAGGACAGACCCTAAATTTCTAGTCTACATATCATAAAATCATATAATATTCTATAAACCAAAGATGAAATTTATTTTAGGCATTACAAATTAGATAAATGATCTCATTTATATTTTATTGGTATTCCTATTTGGATTTTAAAATATGTTTATTTAAAATTTGTGTTTTAACTCTTTCTTGAGTGAAGCATTTTGTTGTGATAAGTTTTGTCAAAATTGTAATTTTAATATATTTATTTTATATTATTTTAATATTTGGCGTTAGGCATCATAAAATTGATTTCTTTCAACTTTGTTTCATTTTTTTCGTCTCTTTTCCAATTTATTTTCGTCTATTTTCCAATCTATTTTCGTCTATTTTCCAATCTATTTTCGTCTCTTTTCCAATCTATTTTCGTCTACTTTTGTTTTGTAATTTTTTCCCCAAGTACGTTTAAAATTTTTATTTAAATGGTTTCACGTCACAAATTCAATTAATTTTTGTGATCTTGTCAGCCTTGAAAAAATTGTCTAGCTGCACAAGGATTATATTTGGTCTACTGTTCAATATTTATAAAGCATTTAACGATACATTTATCTAGTAAACTAAATATGTTAGAAGATATATAACTGCTGACAAACGAATAATTGCTGACATACAAATATACTTTCAGAAGCATGGCTGACGTAGCAGCAGCAGTTCTAGCAGCTGCAGCAGAACAGGATAAACAGTATGCTTCCATCCTTGTAGAGAAACCTCTAGGTTAGTAGAGAACAGGATAAACATTATTTGGAGAAACCTCTAGGTTAGTAGAGTACAGGATAAACAGTATTTTATCCTTGAAGAGAAACATCTAGGTTAGTAGAGTACAGGATAAACAGTATTCCATCTTTGTAGAGAAACCTCTAGGTTAGTAGAGTACAGAATAAACAGTATTCCATTCTTGTAGAGAAACCTCTAGGTTAGTATAGAACAGTATAAACAGTATTCCATCCTTGTAGAGAAACCTCTAGGTTAGTAGAGTACAGGAATCTTTGTAGAGAAACCTCTAGGTTACTATAGAACAGGATAAACAGTATTCCATCCTTGTAGAGAAACCTCTTGGTTAGTAGAGTACAGAATAAACAGTATTCCATTCTTGTAGAGAAACCAGTATTGAACAGGATAAATAGTATGCTTTCATACTTGTAGAGAAACCTATAGGTTAGTAGAATACAGGATAAACAGTATTCCATCCTTGTAGAGAAACCTCTAGGTTAGTAGAGTACAGGATAAACAGTATTCCGTTCTTGTAGAGAAACCTCTAGGTTAGTAGAGTACAGGATAAACAGTATTCCATCTTTGTAGAGAAACCTCTAGGTTAGTAGAGTACAGAATAAACAGTATTCCATTCTTGTAGAGAAACCTCTAGGTTAGTATAGAACAGTATAAACAGTATTCCATCCTTGTAGAGAAACCTCTAGGTTAGTAGAGTACAGGAAGTATGCTTCCATCCTTGTAGAGAAACCTCTAGGTTAGTAGAGTACAGGATAAACAGTATTCCATCCTTGTAGAGAAACCTCTAGGTTAGTAGGGTACAGGATAAACAGTATTCCATCCTTGTAGAGAAACCTCTAGGTTAGTAGAGTACAGAATAAACAGTATTCCATTCTTGTAGAGAAACCTCCAGGTTAGTAGAGTACAGAATAAACAGTATTCCAATCTTGTAGAGAAACCTCTAGGTTAGTAGAGTACAGTACAGGATTAACAGTAGGTTTTTTTTTAAGTTGACAATTTTCTCGAATTGATTTCTTTATGAGCTCTAATTTTTGTCTGTTTTTAGCCTTAGAGTTGGACCTGGGTAATATGCTCGCTATTGACAACAATCAGATAGATAACTCAAAACTTCTTAACAGGTTAGTCCCCAAAAAGAGAAATGAAATGACTTTGTAAATCAGTTTTGCATTTTTATTTAAAATTTATTCAAAGGTCGTTACAAAGACTATTGACCAAGTTAAATTCTGTTTTATTTAGAGATGATCGTGAAGGGTTTCTTCGTGAATTAGCTCGAGATAATACCCAGCTTCTGATAAACTCTATCTGGGGTCTACCAACAGAACGGGTTGAAGAGGTCGTCGTTGCCAAGTTTCCTCCTCCTACTTATATACTACCCAGAGAGAAACCTGTACCTGTTCCTAAACCTCTAACCAAATGGGAGAAATATGCAAAGGACAAAGGTAATTTTAAACTTCTAGCTATTATTTTTCTCAAAAAAAAAATTCTTACTTCCCCGAATTGTAAAAATCTTTTTTCCCCAAACGTTAAATATGATAAAATCAATAAAGTTTTTGGTAAAATATCTCAAAAAGAATGTAAAAAGTTGCCTTTTTGTATCCAATTTTTCATTTTTTTGTCTCCCCAAATCATCCCCTATCCTCTCTCACAGGGTGGGGGTAATTCTGAAAAATATAAACCCCTGTCCCCTACAGTTAATATCTGTCTCGCCTTTCTTTTGATATTTTGAATTTTACTAAAAGGTTTTTGAAAGGTCATCCTTGAAAAATTTAGCTTCAATTAAATTTTATTTTTTCAAGGTTCTCAGGATGATCTCTCAGGCTGCATTAGAAAAAATGAGAAATGTTAGCTCTCGTCTTTTTAGATACTTTTCTCCTCCCTAACATATTCGGGGAACTTCTTATTTGTTGGGGGGGTTCTAGACAATATTAAAACTCCACTGCACTGGATCTTTTCAGATGATCATTTTAGGAAAGTTTTTTGAGAAGTTGAATGCTTGTAATAAATGTTCCTTAATGCACAAGTTTTGAATCTTAAAGAGCCAGGAGCTGCCGACCATAGCAGTGTTAAATGGGATGTAGGGTTCAATCTGGTCCTGTCCACATTAGGACTATGTCCTAGTAACTACTTACTTTTAGTAATAGTTAATAATAATTTGATTTAAAATCAGATCTTTGTTATGTTCCCATTCTTATTTCGATTTACATTGATAATTTACTTTTTATAGGAATTGTGAAGAAGAAGAAGAAAGATCGTCTAGTTTGGGACGATATTGTTAAGAAATGGGTTCCACAGTTTGGATTTAAGAAGAAGGAAGTTGAACGGGAGAAAAACTGGTGTATTCCCATCAAGGAGGGACCCGACCCTAACATCAACCCTCATGAGAAGATGGAGGAGGATAAGAAGGAGAGAGGAGCTAAGAATGAACTCCAGAGATTAAGAAATATTGCAAGATCGAAGAATGTCAAGGTTCCAACTGTAGGAGTAATTACACCATCTTTTAAAGGAAAACAATGCTTAATTTTAACTCTATTTTGCACATTTTATTATTGTTTTGAAATCTATAAATGCAGTGCTTAGGATCCATTTAATTTGATGCGGATCCGGATCCTGGGTCCGCACTTGGAAAAAATGGATCTGGATCCAGGTCATTTCTTTAAGATTCACTAAACTTTTTTAACAACAAATAATTTTCAAACTTTTTGTTCGTATTTTTTTCGCTTATTTTTATCATAACACTTGATGAACCATTCAGAAATGAGGAAGTAGTTTTTTTTTCAGTTTTTGGTTGATATTTTACCCCTTGGATCCGGATCCTTGGATCCGGATCCTTGGATCCGCATAATTTTGCGGATCCGGATCCAGGAAGCCAAAATCTTGCAGATCCAGCGGATCCGGATCCCGATCCTAAGCACTATATAATTGTTATTTGTTTAAACAAAACCAAAGAAGGATGAATTTTAATCCCGAAACTTTGCCTTTGTCTCGTTGATCATAAAATTTATTTTTAATTTTATTTTCCAGCTTTCTTTCTGTCGGAAACATTTATATTATACACTTCTGTCGGAAACAAGGTGAGTCAATGAAAAGTGTGTTTAGCGTCGTCTTCTTAACTAATTTTTTTGCATAAAATTTTTATTTCTGGCAATATTTTGAATATTGTCTTCATTTGTTTTAAACTCAAATGGTACCACAAAAAAATCCACGAAACTTTTTTCCCGTCAAAATTGAAATTGAAGAAAAACAAATGTGTGATAACAGATAATTACTATCCAATCCTAACATTTCATTTAGATCGGTCTGACCAATTGAGAGACATATTCATAAGAATCAACAACATTTCAATGAAATAGATCCGATTTATTGTTCAGTTGATCTTAAAAATAACACAATTAACAGTTGCACATTAATTAAAATATCCTCTATTCTTTGGTGAAATTTCACCGCTCTAATTCTCAGATCTATTTATTCTTAGACAGATACACTAGCTAAATTTCGATTTTTCCTGATACGATTTTGCAAATTTTCTCCATTTCCATGAGTCTAATTTTATGAAATATTTGGATTAGATAGAAATCATACATTAACACATTTTTCTTTTTTTCACTTTTAATTTTGAGAAAAATAAAGATACGCGGATTTTTTGTGGTACCATGTGAGTATTAAACAAATTTAAACAATATTCCAAAATATTGAAAAAATTCCACGGATAAGAATTTCACAAAAAAAAAATTGTTTTGGTAAAAACTACGCTAATTAAAGTTTGTTTGTACTCACCCTGTATTTTTCTGTCCGAAACATTCATATTAATTTTTTTACCTCTGTTTCCATTAATGCCTTATGCATTCTATTTTTGGAAAAAATCAAGTTTTGTTTTTTATAGAAACTAAAAAGTTGACCGGACACTCAGATGACCTGAAAGCGGCAGCGGAGCTTGTAAATCATTCAACTGCCAGCCTTGGTAAATTCCAGGCCAAGCTTAGTAAAAAGCTGGAGCAAGGAGCTAAACTAAAAGCTAAGAAGAGAAAGTTTGAGAGTAATACTGGAGACTCGGTTCATGAGAAGGAGAGAAACCTTGGGATCCTGGAGTCCATTAACAGCAAGAAATCCAAGCTCGACATGAACCACGCCATAGGAAAGAAGATCCATGAGGAGGATACAGAGAGATCGGAGGAGAAGAAGAATAGAAAACCAGCAAGAGGAGGAAAAGGGAAAGGAGGAAGGAAAGGAGGATCATCGTTTAGTTCCAGTGGAATGAAGGGACGAGGAGGAGGTGGAGGAAGGGGTGGTGGAGCTGGTAGAGGAGGTGCTAAGAGTAGAGGAGGAGGAGGTAGTGGAAGAGGTGGCAGAGGTTCTAAGAAATAAATTTTTTATCTTTCACAATTGTTTTATTTGTAGTTTCGAGAAACTAAATGTTTCACATTGTTCTATGTTGATTATAATAATTCGGCAGGAGAATTCTTACATAAAGTTAAATACGATATTTGATTTTTAAAAGTTCATCTTATTAAGAAACTATAAGAGGCATGGTTTAAACATAATTAATCTTAATGTGAATAGGTTTGCTATTTTATAAACGGTTCAGAATCTGTATCACACCGGGTGTGAACAATCTGTCAGTTAGGATTCGAGCGTTAGACATCTGGCGGGTGGTGTATTTTTCGACCTACACATATCCACCATACTCCACTTCTGACCTACGCCTAATCCGCTTTACTACACATCCGACCTACTAGCACGTGGTATTACAGCTGCTATATGGACTTGTGGCCGCAGCGCCCGGCCCCGTAGCCTGTCCTAGCCGCGGCGCTCGGCCCCCTAGCCGCTGCGCTCGGCCCAGAAATTGTCTTAACCTAACCTAACCCTCAAATAATACACTAAAATAAACAGCTGGCGTAGGTCCGACATTGCAGTAGGTCGGAAATTTAGTAGGTCAGAAGTTCAGTAGGGGGGATGTTGCATATAGACGATGTAACATTACCCATCTGGCGGCCTAATTATCATCCTCGTGTATTAATAAGGAGAGAACGGGCTTGGTGGATCAAATGCTGATTAATGTTTAATAGAAAGTAGATCGCCATTTGCCACAGGGAGTGTTGTACTTGAATTTGTTTCTTGTCAAGATTTTACTGGAAATAGTGTGAACTAGGAAGTCAGGTTAACTGGAACTTCGCTGAGGTTTCATTCAGACTGGCTAGGTCCGAGGCGGCGTGAAGAAGCAAGCGAAAACGCGCATATTAATTTTAAGTGAAAACAATCTAAATCGTACATTTCTGTCTCCTCAATTTTGACGTAATTTTCAGTGAATGACGCGAATTAAAAATGGCGGAACGAAGAATAGTTTGTGTATATGGTTCCGTAACGGGGAAAGCAGAAAGTATAGCTGAACAGCTGGTGGATACCGCTAAATCTAAGGGAGTCCAGGTACCCCCTTCAATTGTTCGTTATCCCTTAATAAAAGATGGTTAAGTACCCCTTTCTGTATGGTCCCTATTCCATAATTAAATCGTTGCTTACCCCAATTCTGAGTTGGGTGCAGGTACCCCATTCCAATATTAAATTTATGTCCGCAAATCGATAATTTTCTAGAGAACGATTTTTGGACCCCCCTCCACCTCCTATCAAATTTTGTATATGGTTATCATTGGTCATGTGGCCGTAGCGCCCGGCCCCCTCGCCTGTCCTAGCCGCGGTGCTCGGCTTCCTATCCTGTCCGAGCCGCAGCGCTCGGCCCCTAGTCGCTGCGCTCGGCCCAGAAATTGTCTTAAGCTAACCCCGAACTAGTTAAAAAGAAAGGTATTTAGTTAAAAAATTTGCAAGGTCTCTTTAAAACTGACCAAATAACGATTTAAAATCATGTACACAATTGATAGGAGGGGGGAGGGGGTCCAAAAATCTATACTGGACGGACCCCGCAAAAATTAAGGGGCCAGTCAAATCGGTCAATCATAAGGGGCTCAGGTACCCCCTTTCAGCGAAGTAATCTTTGTCCTTGAACCTGTAAGGGGTTCAGGTACCCTTTCTTCAATTTGAAATTTGTTGTACCGAAATCTGAAGGGCACAGAGTCCCCCTTCCAAGTATGCAATCGTTTCCCTAACTAAGCACCCCTCGGCTTTTACCCCTCCCTCGCACATCAATTTGTAAATGACTTCGGTTTTTTAAACAAGTTTGAATTTATCCATTTTCTGGTATATTCTAAGAGAACGATTTTTGGACCCCCCAGGCCCCACCCCCTCCTATCAATTTTTGTACATGGATCTTATATGTTAGACAAGGATATAATTGACCATGTGGTCGCAGCGCTCGGCCCCCTAGCCTGTCCTAGCCGCAGCGCTCGGCCCAGAAAGTGTCTTAACTAACCTAACCCGCATCCGCAGCGCTCGGCCCTCTAGCCTATCCTAGAAGCAGCGCTCGGCCCAGAAAGTATCTTAACCTAACCTTACCGTAAATAATAATATTTAAATTCTAATTTACTAATTTCGTCATGTACAAAATTGATAGGACAGACCCCATTTTCTTACATTTATCAAACAATCAATTCTTAAAAATCTCAACTTTGTTTTCAGATCGAATTATATTCGTTTGCGAAGTTCGGAACAGAATGGAGTCTAGAGAATCTTGATATTCTGATTATTGTCAGCTCAACTACAGGAGATGGAGAACAACCAGAGGTGAGTTTTCTTTATTGAAATAGATAACTTTAGCACACTTATTATTTTAATTATTTATACTTTTAATTCATCGTTTATTCA
The DNA here is from genome assembly GCF_000591075.1 of Eurytemora carolleeae. Lineage (NCBI taxonomy): Eukaryota > Metazoa > Arthropoda > Copepoda > Calanoida > Temoridae > Eurytemora > Eurytemora carolleeae. Next base: position 256,630 of record NW_019396235.1, on the reverse strand, counting down.
CGTCTCCGAGGAATGAACTGCAAAACTTTGGAATGGGTTGTTAAATTCTAAAAAGCACTGAATCTCTTTAAACATTCGGCTTGTTTATTTGTTAGTATCCAGTCACCCTCAAAACGGTTGAATTGATCGGGCTCAAATTATGCGTGGTTTAACTCGCATGACCTTTGGGAAGGTTGCTAGTTAAAGTCCCATGTGCAATAGTGCAAGTAAACTCTGCGCTTAGGCAAATAATTAGGATTCATATTATTTTTTACTCCAGTCGTTTCCGTAAAAACTAATTTTAAATCTTTTATGAACAGATTCTAACATTTTTTTTAGACGTTAACAAAATTTTGGAGAAAACTTCGGCCGCGTACCTTGCCTTCTGATCATCTGTCTCATGTTAGTTTCTCTATTCTTGGTTTAGGAGATACTAACTATAATCAGTTCTGTAACGGACCTAAAAATCTTCACAGACGACTGCGGGAGCTAGGTAAGATAGGAAATTCTAACTATTATCAGTTCTGTAACGGACCCAAGTATCTTAACAGACGACTGCAGGAGAGGTAAGATAGGAAATTCTAACTATAATCAGTTCTGTAACGGATCAGTATCTTAACAGACAACTGCGGTAGAGGTAAGATAGGAAATTCTATCTATAATCAGTTCTGTAACGGACCTAAGTATCTCAACAGACGACTGAGGGAGAGGTAAGATAAGAAATTCTAACTAAGTAAGTAAGTAAGTAATATTTATTGCACAATAAAATGTTAACATATTAAGGTGGCAGGAGATATACAATTTGCAGGATTGCGGTTTACAACGTAGATCTCATAGTACAGTCTTTAAAACAAATTATACATTAACAAGAAAATAATCCAATGGTAATTAATATATAACTATAATCAGTTCTGTAACGGACCTAAGTATCTTACCAGACGACTGTGGGAGCTAGGTGAGATAGTAAATTCTAACTATAGTCAGTTCTGTTACGGACCTAAGTATCTTAACAGACGACTGTGGGAGAGGTAAGATAAGAAATTCTAACTAAAATCAGTTCTGTAACGGACCTAAGTATCTCAACAGACGACTGCGGGAGTAACTAAAATCAGTTCTGTAACGGACCTAAGTATCTCAACAGACGACTGCGGGAGAGGTAAGATAAGAAATTCTAACTAAAATCAGTTCTGTAACGGACCTAAGTATCTCAACAGACGACTGCGGGAGCTAGGTAAAAAAAAAATAAACTACTAATGGAAGGACTTGATTTAAATCATTTTATTCTCTTCCGATTATGAAATCTTGATACAAATTAACGAATATCTTGATACGAGTCATGGAATCATTATACAAATCATGAAGTTTTATACAAATTATGGAATCATGCAGCGAATTATAGACTGGAGCTTAAAACGAACTAAGAATATGAATAGGAATCATAATCAGTAGATTTAGATTTGAATTAAAAATCTGATTCTGATCAGCTGTCAAGAAAGTGTCATAAGTCGGTGCGCCAGCAAACTCATATTTTACTTCATAAATCCATCATTTTTAAGTTTTCAACTCTATTGAGCCTCTAGACGGACAGTTCTAATTCTTTATTATCTACAGGAGGGAAAGAGTTCTACGCAGCAGGATGGGCAGATGATGGTATTGGATTAGGAAAGACTTAGTTATAAATATTTAAAGATAAATGTTTCCTTCTAAAAAAAATAATTTAAAATCATTTTTTTATTTTATCAAAAATCAACATGAGTAATATTTTCAGTTTCAAAGGAAATTCAGAGATCAAAACATTCTGTACCGTAGATCCAGGGATTAAGCTCTTTTTTAAGTTTGATCTTTGATTGTTATAACATAGTTCCTGTATCTAGAGCTAGTCGTTGAACCTTGGCTTGAAGGTCTCTGGCCTAAACTTGATCGGCTTATTAAGGAAACTTCAGACAAATAAATAGAAACCCATAATTTATATTTTTTTTTGTCTAAAACCCGTAAACATTTTTAATTTAACGAGTCTGAAGAATTAATTGTCCAGGGTGAATCAGATCAATTGTCTGGTCAAGTATCCGGTCAAGTATCTGGTCAAGTATCCGGTCAAGTATCTGGTCAAGTATCCGGTCAAGTAACCGGTAAAGCATCCGGTCAAGTATCCGCAAATATGTCGGTCAACTTCGCCTATATGAAGGAACCGGAGGATATTAAACTAGATGTTCTAGTACTCTCCGAGCCTAGTAAATCAGATGCTCCGGAGCCGGAGCTGAATGTTCCGACCCTCCTCTTCTCGGAGAAACTATCTGGAGAAAAACTAGATCTGCCTGCGGTTCCTCCAAGGTTAGAATTTTATGTGAAATCATAATTATTTTGGTAGGATGAACAAAAGTTGTTGATAATATTAACTTTTTGTAGAGTTGATTAGTGGGATGGGGTTTTGATGGTGAAGTGTATTTTTTAAACTACAAAATAAACATCTTTTATAGTTTTTTTTTTCAAAATATGTTGGTACGTTACAAACAGAGTTCAATTAAATGAACAAAATGTAATTAATGTTTAGGTTTATTGAAGTTGAGTTTATAGATTCAGTTAACTCCGATTCATCCATTCATCAGAATAATATGAAACTTCCGTTCTCCACCCAACCATTACAATCCGCCAGGATTGTATCAAACCGTCCGCTCTCTTCTCCTAATGCTGTGAAAACCTACATGGAGCTTGAGTTGGAACCTGACAATTGGTTCGAATATCAGCCCGGAGATTCTTTGGGTTTGGTTTGTAACAACTCAGAAACAGAAGTACTTGAATTATCCCGTATCTTGGGTCTAGAGTCTAGATTAAACTCGTCTTGTTCTATATCTGTCATGAAAGAGACCAAGAAGGCCAGAGCTAAAATTCCAGAGTTTGTGTCAAGTCCAACCGGGTTCAAATCCCTGCTCGAGTCAAGTCTAGATATCCGTTCCGTTCCCAAGAAATTATTTCTCCGTTCTTTATCAGAGTTTACGTCAAACCCGGAGCATAAAAGAAGAATTGAAGAACTTTGTAGTAAACAGGTAAAGGGCATTTAATATTGCAAATTTATTATCAATGTTATAATAATTTACAAATAAATTATCTTTTTGTCAGGGATCTGAAGAATATATGAAACTTGTGGTTGAACCTAAACTTGGACTCTTAGATTTCCTTCAAGCTTTCTCCTCCTGCTGCCCGCCCCTATCCTTGCTCATAGAACACTTACCCCGCCTTCTCCCAAGATATTATTCCTTCTCCTCCTCTCCAACCAGGCAGGACAAATGGATGAGTTTTTTATACACTGTAGTTGAACGCCCCCGGCCTGGACTATCAACTAGTTGGATGAGAACCTTGAACCCAGGAGATAGTTTGCGGATTTATCCCAGAACAAGTTCCGGATTTCATCCTCCGGAGAACCAGACCCAACCCTACATCATGGTTTGCGCAGGAAGTGGTTTGGGACCTTTTCTAGGGTTTCTTGAGCAAAGAGAAACTTTAAACCCTCCGAAAAGCAAGGCTTGGTTGTTTTTTGGTTGTAGGAACAAAGAGAAGGACTTCCTCCACGGGGAGAAACTTCTCCGGTATGAGAAGGACGGGATACTATCCAACCTAACCGTCGCCTTCTCCCGGGACAGTACTGAGAACGGAGTGAAGTATGTCCAGGATGCCCTGGAGAAGAATGGATCTGTGGTTGGGAAGCTTCTGTTAGAGGAGAATGCTGTAGTTTACGTGTGCGGAGACGCCAAGGATATGGGGAAAAGTGTGTACAACGCTTTTTCACGAATTCTCGACGCTTCTGGTTCCGACGGAGCTAAGTATTTATTACAAATGACGTCAGAGAAACGATATAAACAAGATCTTTGGACGTAAACAAATATCAAAACCTAGCTAAATGGTGCTATTTTATACAATTTATAAATTTACATTTTTATACTTCACGATTTATTGTTTGAACCACTAGAGATATTCTTTTATAAATTTATATTGTTTGTTTTCAGAAATAATGTTTTAGAGATTGTAGTATTGGTGAAAGGTTAAATATGTCTCCTTATCCTCTGGAAAGTCTTCATCCAGGTCACTAAACCCTATTTTTTCCTCTTTAAAGGACTAGACGTTATTTCTAGAGACATTCCAATTGCAGAACGGCATGTCCGATGTACAACGGTGCCATTTATTCTTTGGAAACTGTTGGTGAATCCCCATGTTTTTGATTTGATTTGATTTGATTTGATTTGATTTGATTTGATTTGATTTGATTTGATTTGATTTGATTTGATTTGATTTGATTTGTTATCCTTTATTTTTACAGATTGAAATAGAGTGCTGTCTGTGTGGGTATGAAATGTGTATACTCGGTTTTGAATTTGAAAATTAAGGATAACTCTGTAATCGATGATCAGACAAAGGTTGTTGTGAATCGGACATGCCATTCAATTATGTCTGGACAGTCTACAGTCTCTCTCAACGATTTAATGTTTAATTACGTAATTAATTTTTCTCCTAATTTTCCCATGTTCTTATATTTGTACACTGTTTCCAATTATATATATAATTATAATTATATAATAATAATTATATATAATAATAATAATTATATATATAATAATAATAATAATATATATTTATAATTATAAATATTTATTTTCTGTGATTTTGATAAAGCGTAAGTTAGAAATGCACATGTAATATTATATTTGCTTGTTTTTTTATACTTTAAGTTATGTTTTTGGACTGTTTTCTATCCTTGTTTTTCATTTACTAGATAAAATGAAGGTTCTGTAGGTTTGATATTTATTTTACAAGTTCGTATCTGTCAACGAGCTCGGGTAATTATCTGAACTCCAGGACGTCCGTCAAGCATCTGGGACAAGCAGAATATGTTAGGGGAGGATATAGAGAATATGGAGATCAGGTCACACAGGAAGAACATGGAGAACATAGAGAATAATGAGAACATGGAGGACAAAGAGAACCTGGAGAACAACGATATCATTGATGAAATGGAATACAGTAAACACATGGAGCATAGAGAAATTATGGAGCTTAGGGAGAAAGTGGTGCGTAGGGAGAACATGGAGTTTATGGAGCACAAAGAAAACAGGATTAAAAGGGATAACATGGAGCTCAATAGAAACATTGAGATTGAAGATCGGAATGCTGATGTTTTTGTAAACGTAGAAAGGGATGAAGAACCTGAGTTCTGGTCTGAACAAGATCAAACTGGAGATAAAGGATTAGAAAACCAAGGAAAAGAAGCAAGTGGAGAAGAAAATACGAGAAATATATCTGTTAATACCTCTGCACTGATCAGCAAGAGATCTAACCTAGTGGATATTCTGATAGATAAACTGAACAACATTCACACCAAAAGTTTGGATTTAATCAAGGCACAAATATTCGTTATGCTTTTCTCTGTTAAAAATAATAAAATAAAAGTGAGCTAATAATTTCAATGTATTTTTTATAGCCTTTTTTAACACTAGTCAAAAAATTTAAACTTTAAGTTTTTTGGCCTTAGAAATTTAGATATTAAGAGAGACTAGATATAAAGAATTTCAAGTAAAATATGAGTTTCGAAATATAATGTTGGAGGAGTTTGGAGAGAGGAGAAATGAGGAAACTCCAATTAATGCTGTTAGACAGGAGTTTATCCGTTCTCTGAGATCCCTAAAGCATGAAGATGTTCTGGTGCAAACACGGAGAGAGATATTGCTCCAGGTGGATGATAACCCTGACTCAGTTCTAGCAGAGGACCTGGATATTCAACAGAAGAAGAGAACACTTCTCAACCTAGGCAAAGGACAGATGGGGGCGGGTTAGTTAATGTAAAGAATATTCTTTTTATATGTCTATTTTTAAAAGCAAAGTGAGTGATTGTATTGGCTGTCCCTAGCTGAGATAGAGAAAGGTCTCCTCTTGGAGAAGATAAATGAACTGGAGGAAGAACTACCGGAACTAGAGAGACGGATATTACTAGACAAGTATCAGGAAGGGAACCGACATAGCACACATTCGGTAGAAATTGACGAGCTTGAGAATATGTTCAGGAATGGCGCATTTTCTTTAATAGTTTTAACAAGAATCTATATTTTATTATCACAAACATCCTCCATAAGATTTAATATTCCGGTTTCATTGAATTTTGCAGAAAGAAAAATGTTATTCAAACTTCTGGTTAACTTATGTTTATCGTTTATTTGACAAAAACAAGATCAACACAAATATTTTCATATTTTTAAATCAAGATACATTTTGGACCGAAGGTGATTTTATGTATTACCAAAAATAAATGTAAAATTTAAAGTCAAGCCTCCGACAAAAGTTCAAGCTTGAACCGGATATTTGAGAGCGGTTTACTCCGAACCCTCGAACTCCAGAAACTGGATGAATTTGTCTCCGCTCAGTATTTAGAGCTGAGGAAGGAGAACTTGGAGCTAAGATCTCGGTTGGCTAACCTAGAGGAACAGTTGCAAGAGCAGAGTAACCTAGAGGAACAGTTGCAAGAGCAGAGTAACGAGGGAGATTTCGTAGCTCCGAAACCAGAGACATTAGGTTGATGTTAGAAATCAGAATTTTGGGAAATCAATTATTTTTAACAAACAAAAATTTGAAAAATTAAATTGGGGGGGGTATAGAAACAAAGAAATATCAAGTTTTATTCCACGCGTGTTTAAAGCTATTATCAGAAAGGGTTGTTGGCTTCGTATTATTTTTGAAGGTTTTCCATGTTATTATGAAACTCTTGATTCCTATCCTAAACAGTAGATGATAACGAGGAAGACGACTCCGAGGTTTCTGTGCTACTGGAGAAACTAGAGAACCTTGACTCCTACTACCAAACCATACTTCAAGATGCAAACCTTACTCTATCCAACCTGAAATCCTTGAGCCTGGATCTAGGTTCTACCAATGATAATACTGAACTGGAAGCCAGAACGGGAGAACTGATGAGAACCCGGAGAGAAGTTGCGGAGGAACGGATAGAACTAGAGGATTGGATTGCGCAGAAGAGGGTTTACTTGCTCCAGAGACGGAATGAACTGAGTTCTAATATCTCCGATATGAATTCAGAAATCGCAGATTTTCGTCGTTCAATTCAGAGAGATTAACTAGTTGTGCAGACAAACTTATTATAAGAATCTAGTCTAAATTATCGATGTGTTTATTGTAACCAAGGTTGTAAGATAAGGTTGGTGGATGCGCTCCAATACACTAGAAATGTCGTCTTCTGGCAATGGACTCTTAAAAATCTTCAAATGACGTAACTGATTATTTGGACTCTCACCAACTATGTTGTCACTTCATCTCCCGCCAATAATCAGTTAAGTCATATGAGGATTTGAGTGTCCATTGCTACGAAGACGATATTTCAACCAAAGTGGAGACACACCTAGATTATCTAACCTTATTATACAACCTCCATTGTAACCTTGTTGTAAACAAAACCTAAAATTATCCGTTCCATGAATTTGTATTAAATAATATTTAGGTGGAATGATGATGGAAACTCATCAGCAACCCCACCATCAACCCGGCCAGGTCTCCCTATCCGTCCTCATCGATATGTTCATCCAGAGAACCTACCACGAGCTCACTATCCTGGCGGAGCTCCTCCCCCGGAAGACTGATATGGAGCGGAAGGTTGAAATATTTAATTTCGCGAGCAGGACGCGGATGCTTTTTATTCGGCTTCTCGCGCTCGTTAAATGGGCGTCCAGTGCATCAAAGGTAAAAATTAAATTAAATAAAATTAATACCAGTGCTTAGGATCCGCAAGATTTTGGCTTCCTGGATCCGGAACCAAGGGGTAAAATATCAACCAAAAACTGCTAAAAAAACTTTTACTCCTTAAACCCAAATCTGAAATTTTGAAAAAGGAGAGATAATAAATCCGGATTCGTTCTTTTCCAGCGTGGATCCAGGATCCGGATCCGCATCAAAATTAAATGGATCCTAAGCAGTGCTTAAAACCTTGTTGTTAAACTAGGCGGTAAACTATTTGTAAACGAAAAAATATCAATTGGAAGATTTTGAACGGAATAAGTTCAACTGATTTTCTCTGCACTAGAAAAAATGTCATTCATTTAAAAGTTTCCAGCTCAATGCAAGATTTTTTCTTCATTTGTGTCGATCTTTTAAGTATATTACGATCCTAGATTGTTGGAGAAACATTAATGAAAACTTCGTTTAAACTATTAGATTATTATTTTTACTTTTTATTCTTGACTTGAAGCGTCCATCTTCGAATCAAACTTTTAATTGTTACTCTTTTTAACATTAGTGGATTTAGAAAAATCGATTTTTTCAGTGCAAATTTTTATCATCCATAAACCTTTCCTTGGGTCATGTGAGTTGCCTCAAAAATGTTGGGCTCGATTTTTTTAGCCGTTTCTGGGGTGTATATTTTTCTGAATTTCACCCCTGAAACAGCTGAATATATTTATTATTTAATAATATTTTCCCTGAAAAATCATTTATTTTCCCTAAAAAATCATTTATTTCCCTGAAAAATCATTTATTTTCCCTAAAAAATCATTTATTTCCCTGAAAAAATAATTTATTATTCTGAAAAATCATTTATTTTCCCTGAAAAACCATTTATTTTCCTTAATTCAGCGGGAACCTTGTAAACCTTCTGGGGGAAATAAATGCTTTTCCAAAAGGGAGAAGTGATTTTTAGGATAATATACACCCCTTAATCGTTTTGACATGTATTGGATATAGAGAACACTAGCGGACAAGCAAAGTACATAAATAATAATGATAAATTTTCTAATTAAGGTGGACAAATGCAACAACATCATGATGTTTCTTGAGAAACAATCCTCTATATTCCTTGACACAGCTGACCAGCTGGCTAGGATGGCGCGTGAAACCCTGGTCCGTGCTACACTTCCTAACTTTCATCTACCGGCAGCAGCAGAAATACTTACCACAGGTTTCTAAAATCATTTTTTTTTTGGACTGATCGCCAATTTTAAAATTTTTTTTTTAATGAAACCTTAAACAGACCTTAGGATCCGGATCCGCAAAAATATGTGGACCCAAGAGGCAAAATACCTCCAAAACCTGCTAAAATAAACCTTTTTTTGCTTTCAAAACAGAAATATTAACTGTTTGCTGATTAGAGATTTTTTAAACTTCCTAATCTCTAAATAGTAAAAAAAAAGTAAAAAGAAAATAATTTAAATTGTTTTCTTACAGTTTAATAATCAGTAAATCTTCTAGAAATGTTTATGATCTGGATCCGGATCCATCGTTTTTCAGGCCGGATATAGGATCCAGATTCATCGTTTTTCAGGCCGGATATAGGATCCGGATCCATCGTTTTTTGGCCGGATATAGGATCCGGATCCATCGTATTTTAGGCCGGATATGATCCGGATCTGCTTCAAAATTAAATGAATCCTATGCACTGTAAACAAAAGTTTGTTGTTGAAAGCAATGATGTTTAAGTTATTGTGTTTAGGTGGGTACACTAGATTACCCCGGTGTATTAAAGAACGTATAATTCCTCCGCCTCCAATCTCCGCCCTGGAGAAACGATTAACCCTGCTGAAACTGAACCAGGTTATTGAGTACAGACTCGTCAATTCAGCTGTACCATTACAGATGCGCAATCTAAAGGTTAGGATTTTATTCTTCAATATGGAATGATTTTTTATGTTTATGCGATTAAAATGAAAAATTTTCGATTGGCAAGAGTTTCCATCTTATTTGATACTTATTACTCATTTACAGTATAATCCAAAACTTTGATGCCAACAGAAGATTTTTTAAAATATCGTCTTGACAATTTTCTGTTGGTTTTTAATTATTATACCTGAAACTCAGTAATTGTAAAATAAATAAATAGCCATGAAATGTTTAAAAAAGCTCCATATAGCTATTCAATTAAAAAATTAAATATCTGCAGCATTTCATTATCAGTATGTTTAGAAATCGACATTTTATAAATTCTTTCGATTTCTCCGAAGTTCAGGGTTAAACTGTATTACCCAATTCATCAAACAAATCTGAAATATCTGGAGGGAAATATTTTCAAGAAAACATATACTCAAATCTTATACCTAAGGGAGGATGTGAAGTGGATAACTGATGAGCAACTATTCTATTAATTGAAATGAAGTTTTCTATCCAATTTTTTTTTAAAAAAAAAGTAGATCTAAAAAATTCAGTTTTCGTAAAAAACTTTATTAGCTTTAACTTTTATATTCTCCAGGTTGCTGATGGAACTGTAACCTTCACAGTGAAGAATGAGTTTGAGAGTCGTCTAACCCTCCTCGGAGACGGACCTAACGAGTCCTGGCATCTTCTCAATGTTGAGATGCTGGTTGAAGACCGGGAAACTGGACAGGGGAAATCCTTAGTTCATTCTCTCCAGGTTGGATATGTTCAGAACCTGCTCCAGTCTAGATTAGAGTCTAAGGAGACTCCTAAACCTCTGCATGATCTTTACAATGTTCTACACGGGTTGGCCCAGCTTCTCCAACTAGAGGTACTCTACAACCAGACCATGAGACTCTACGCAGAACGGTTGGGAGATTATATCAGGGTAGAGGAGTATATACTAGGGAGAGCGCTAACGGTTTCCTACTGGAGAGAATTATCATCCAAGGATCCGAACCTGGATCAGGGACATAGGCTGTCAGTCCAGGTTGATCCACATGATCCCGCTAAACCGCTCATCGTTGTTCATACTCCCTCTCTAACTAATAAAGAAGCTGAGACAGCGGAGAAAAGTATCAGAACTGAACATCTCTCCGTAGAGTCACTCCTTGTACACACCATATATGTGAGAACGCGAGCAAGGTTGACAGATCTCAAGAACGAGGTTCAGCAAAGATTAGGTTTGGGAGATGTAGAGGCGACGTTACATGGATCTCCTGCAGTTTTGGCAATACCAATTCTTCAACCCTGTCTCAGGGCGGAGCAGTTACTCATCTCAGTGGATACTCACACAGGAATATTCCTGGCTCATGTTCCTCAGTATCCAACCAATCCTTACTCTCCGCAGATACAAACCAGTCTTAACGGAGATAAGGTTCAGCTTGAAGCTCAGGTATCAGAACTCCGGTATTGGATTACCGCCAGAAGAATTGAAAAGACGCTTCAACAGCTCCCAGCGACTCCATTCGAACAGCTACCTTTGACCTATGACCTGAAAACTCATCCTCTCTCTAAGATGGGTCGACACAAGATGTTCGTCCGACTGCACAAACAACCCTCGGCTATCCTAGTGGTCGATTACAGTGAGAAACCTGGCAAAGAATGCGAGATCCAGTATAATTATTATTATCTTCTAACCCGTCCTTGTAGTATTGAAGACGACCCTGAGGATGAAACTGTGGTGAAGGAGATACCTAGAGTTTACATGAAAGCTCTGGGTATGATTGAGTTCAACTCTTTCCTTGTAACTCACGGAAGTACAACTAGGGTTGATGTACAAGAGCTGAGTGAGAAGATTATAGGAAAGAGAAAACCTGGAGGTAAAGTAGAAGCTCCGATAAAGAGAACCAAGTTCCCGGCATACTTCCTCTCCGACCTTGCTCACGTTGTATCGTTTGCTGACGAGAGAATACCGTTTACCGCACTGGAAGCTCACATGACCAATCATGGAATTCTTCACTCCGGGATCAGTGTTGAACCTACAGCTGTAGGTCTTTATCTCACAATTATTAGGTTTCCCAAGGTTCCAAACCTGCCTGAGAAAGATAGTTTAGAGTTTATGAAACAGTTGATATCCGCCACAGTTCGGAGGAAGGGATCAGGTTGGATGCTAGAATGGGTTTTCCACGGCTCACCCTTTGACTCCAACTTCCAGAAAGATAGATATCCCATATATTCAAACTTCGAGCTTGAAACTGTCGGAGATTCTGATAAAACTGTAAAAGGTATTCTAGCTGAGTGGAGCTCTATGGTTCATCTTTATATTCTTGCCAAGAAGTTCAATCGTTATCTCCAGATGCGACACAATGGTCTAAACAGTAGAATAGTTGTTAAACAGTACAACTATAAAACATTAACCCTTGAGTACGGTCCTCAATGTATGTATTCTGTAACAGTATCCTGGAGAAAGGTGGAGGAGAGGTTTTCGTTGATCTTTGATAGCTCCGGACCTTCTCTCTCTGTGAACCCGCACACATTGATGAAGAACCAGTACGAGATCCAACTAAACCAGGAGAAGAATCTAGCTCTTATCTGTAAGATCCTACTGGAGACTCTCAACGCTTGTCGGAGTATCAGTCGTCTGCCCTCTACTGTATTCAGGGGGATGAGTATGATACATAGGAACGCTACCCATCAAACCTTCTCCGTTCTTCCTCAATCTACAACCCACGTCAAGATATTGTTCTATGGTAAATATTGTGTAGATCTATATATGAGAGAGGAGGGGTTGGTCTCCGTCCGGGACGGAGCTTACTCCTTGTTTGATCAAACCAAAGTTCTTGAGGAACTACAACCCATTCCTGGGTTTAAAGCGTTCCTTTCTAAATATGTGGACGAAGCAGCATTCTCCCGGCGCACCTCACAGACGGAAGACGACAATCCTCCGTCTCCCCTCGCCATGGACGACATGCCTAGATCCGACGGGAAGTTTACTGCTCCAGGTTCTTCCGGAAACTCATTAAATCCTGTTTCTCCGCACTCAACCTTTCTCCAATCTCCGCCTAGTAATCTCCGACAACCGAGCCCTGCAGTTCCTTCTCCTGCCAACCCTGCTGGATCTCCTTACCCTAGTGCTGCGTCTCCGCTCGGTTCTCCAAGATCTAAACCTTCTCCGAGGTATGCCGGAGCTTCTCCTAAATCTGTTGGTCATAGTGCCAGCTTTCATCATGCTCAAACTAGAATTCTTCCTCCTAGATTATGGGCTGCTGCTATCCCCACTGTTCTAACCACCAAAGCATTCGACGACATATGTCGACCGTCAAACCTAATGTCAAACAACTTGTCGACAGTGTCGCCTCTACACAGGTTCCTAGGCTGTGTGTTTATGCGCCGACAGCTGCAGCATATAATTAAGAACGAAGATTTTCTTACTCTCATGTCTACTCCTGGAGAACCTAGTGTCATAGCGTTCAGGGTTGAGTCCCTGGTGTGTAAGGTTTCTATTAACCAGGAGAATTCATTCCAATCTCTTCATCTGAAAATACTGCCAGATGATCCGAGTTACTGGCAACCCGAGCAACTACAGATTCTACAGAAATTCTTCGATACAAAGGTAAATATTATTCAACTGTCAATTTTATTATTTTTATCAAGGATGAATTCATGTTTCTTTCTTCAACTCAACTTTTTTCCTTATCTCCACTAGTTCCTTTTGTACCCGCTTGGATATTAAATTGAAATGTTTCGATGAATAAAACAAGAAGTTTCACAGTTTTCAGTACTTCACTCATTTAAACTTTTTTAAAAATATTTTTTATTTTCTTATTAACTGATAATTTTTTTAATCTATGAATCTTGAAAATAATTTTTAGCTGAACAATATCTTTTTTCTAGATCTAATTCTTCTTAATTATTGATATTTGATGAATAAATGCTGATGTCGGAGACATATTGGAATTTGGTTTCAAATTTATTGACAATTGTTGTATCTCCTCCCTACCGTCCTAACACTATAGTCGGGTTCTAATCTCCTGAAAAAAATGTTAATTTCTAGGTTGTGTCTCCTCCCTACCGTCCTAACACTATAGTCGGGTTCTAATCTCCTGAATAAAATATTAAATTCTAGGTTGTTTCTCCTCCCTACCGTCCCAACACTATAGTCGGGTTCTTATCTCCTGAATAAAATGTTAATTTCTAGGTTGTGTCTCCTCCCTACCGTCCCAACACTATAGTCGGGTTCTTATCTCCTGAATAAAATGTTAATTTCTAGGTTGTGTCTCCTCCCTACCGTCCCAACACTATAGTCGGGTTCTAATCTGAATAAAATATTAAATTCTAGGTTGTATCTCCTCCCTACCGTCCTAACACTATAGTCGGGTTCTAATCTGAATAAAATATTAAATTCTAGGTTGTATCTCCTCCCTACCGTCCCAACACTATAGTCGGGTTCTGCCGCCTACTCCACTGTCCCTCGGATACTCTCAAGAATATCGTCCAGTTAATGAGGTTTGAGGTCCAACCAGAGCTGGTTACACAGAACAACCTCAAGTGGAGTATATCCCTCTGCTTGACAATACCTCCCCTGGCCCCTAATATGTTCCCTGTAGGTCAAGCAGGGATCATAGGGAACAAGGAGAAGATTCTTATATTCATGCATTTAACACGGGCAAACCTACCTCCGGGGCAGGTAATACATTTGATTAGTTAATTATATTCCCTCCATCAACTTTTCTTTTTCTTTTAGCTCCCCCCTTTTTCTTCACTTTTCATTTTCTCTCAACCTCCCCCTTTCTCTCTTTACTAGCTCAAATTTCCACCTTCCCTAACTTCTCTCTTTCAATTGCTTTAAATCTAAACCAAATTTCATAGTCATTGTCAAGATTGAGTCTTAGTCGTTAAACCTTGTTTTAATTACTAACGTTGAAAAAAAACCAACTTTTAAAGGGAGTGTTCGCGAAAAATAATCGCTTTCGATGGCTACTAATCTTACTTCTATCTGTTGCGTCTATAAGGAGTAAATTTTTAAAAACGATTTATACTGAAGAACGTAGCGTCCATACAAATTCAGAAAATTGCAATATAAGACTCCGTATAAAATCAATTTAATTTCAAACAAATCATTCAGATATTACAAGTTTACAACCTATAATCATCGATTATTTTTCGACGCATTTGTATGTAGTTAATATTTCATAATATTTTTTATTTGTTTTGTATACATTGCATTTAAAACGCCGAAATAGTTGGCCGCTAGGTGTCTCTGCTCTCGATGCTTTGAATGATTACACATGGCAGACACTTAGTGGAAAAAGCGACGTTTTAAATAAAACAAATAACAAATATTACAGTACAAACTTCGACAAATTAACTTTATATGAATGCTTCGAAAAATAATCGATGACTATTGGTTGTAATATCTGAATGATTTCTTCGAAATTAAATTGCTTTTTTTACGATCCGAGTCTTATATTGCAACTTTCTGAATTTGTATGGACGCCACGTTCTTCAGTATAAGTCGTTTTTAACAATTTTCTCCTTAAAGACGCAACAGTTTGAAGTAAGATTAGCAGCAATCAAAAGCCATAATTTTTCGTCGTAAGCATATACCCCCTTTCATTTTTCGCGAACACTCCCTTTAAACATTTTGTAAAAATTGTAATTTTCATAATTTTTCTATTAACTTTTAAAATGGCCGTCAATTTTATAGTAATAATACACTTATAGTTTCTATTTATATAGGAGAGTGTAAGTATTGTAGTTCCTGTAGTTTACAATATTACTGTAAACCAGACTAGCCTGGCATCTCTACAGAAGGAGCTAAACAATCCTGCTCTACACGCTGTTCAGCAACATTTATCCAGATGGGCAACTGCAAATATGGCAGTACCAGGTATACATTGTTCAGAAGGATAGTGGGGGATTTTCTTTAACTTCATAAAGAATTCATTCCCAACCTTGCAGGGTCTACAGGCAAGTTTTTGCTAGCTTTTTCCACGTGTTATTTATCAGTGATCAGTGAATGACCGGTTAAAACTATATTGACAATGATAACTGTTAAGGTCGGTGTTCTATTCTTCCCGCTATCCATGATCTGCTGGTTAACTTGACTCTACCCAACGAACCACCAGGATTTCCTATGGGAGGACCTGGAGTACCTGGAGTACCTGGAGGAGCAGGAGCTCCACCAATGATGTCAACTTCAAACAGTTTAGGACACATGCCGCTATCCTGATCCAGATTATACCACTAGATTATCTAGTGTTCCTAGTACTCCAAATAGTAATATTATACTACGAGATCTTCTAGTGTTCCTTGTACTGCAGTAGTTTAATTATACCACTAGATTATCTAGTGTTCCCAGTACTGCAGTAGTACAGTTATACTGCTAGATCCTTTAGTGTTCCTAGTACTCCAGTAGTACTATTATACTGCTAGATTATAAAATGTTCCTTGTACTGAAGACAGTATGATTTTAGTCGAGGCAATTTAGGGCCCATTTGAAGCCCTATTGTTACTTTACATTACGGAGAAACGGACTAATTGCATTAGTTGTATTTAAAGTACTATTTGTACTTTATTCTAGTGTACTTAATACTAAATAGTAGTACTGAATGGATGTACTGATAACGGGAAAAATTAGGAATTGGAAATTTTCTTTGTTAACATTCATGTTGAAGAATATTGACAACTTAAATTTCTTATTTTGAACCTGAACTATTTGTAAATATGTATATTATGATAAGCTCTATTCTTCATATATTTATTTGTTTGATTCTGTGGGTGGAAATGTTCACTTAAATATATTACAATTCTAAACCCTGTTGGAAATCGTAGAAATCTCAAAGTTTATAAACAACACAGACATGTAGGTTTTAACTTGTGTCTGCCTAAATTCAAATCTAGTTTTCCGGTTTTTTGTTACTGAATTTTTAAAGCAAGATATTTAGAAAAGTTTTAAAAAATTGAATACTTTAAAGTATTTTTTAATGTAAGTATGAGTTTTATTGAGACTGGAATAGGATGAAGAGGATCTAAGATTGGAATAGGATGGAGAGGATCTAACAATAGAATAGGATGGAGAGGATCTAAGACTGGAATAGGATGGAGAGAATCTAAGACTGGAATAGGATGGAGAGGATCTAAGACTGGAATAGGATGGAGAGGATCTAACAATAGAATAGGATGGAGAGGATCTATGACTGGAATAGGATGGAGAGAATCTAAGACTGGAATAGGATGGATAGGATCTAAGACTGGAATAGGATGGAGAGGATCTAAGACTGGAATAGGATGGAGAGGATGTAAGACGAATAGGATGGAGAGGATCTAACAATAGAATACAATGGAGAGGATCTAACACTGGAATAGGATGGAGAGGATCTAACACTTGAATAGGATGGAGAGGATCTAACACTGGAATAGGATGGAGAGGATCTAAGACTGGAATAGGATGGAGAGGATCTAAGAATGGAATAGGATGGAGAGGATCTAACAATGGAATAGGATGGAGAGGATCTAACAATGGAATAGGATGGAGAGGATCTAAGACTGGAATAGGATGGAGAGGATCTAACAATAGAATAGGATGGAGAGGATCTAAGACTGGAATAGGATGGAGAGGATCCAATACTGGAATAGGATGGAGAGGATCTAACAATAGAATAGGATCGAGAGGATCTAAGACTGGAATAGGATGGAGAGGACCTAAGACTGGAATAGGATGGAGAGGATCTAAGACTGGAATAGGATGGAGAGGACCTAAGACTAGAATATGATAAAGATTCAATTCAGCATTTTCTTTCAGGAAGAAAGTGAAAATAATCCATTTTTGTCCCCAATAGTTTTTAAAATATCAAAAGAAATACAGTTTTACTTATGTAGTTTCCAGTCAAGCTTCTGACAGCTTGGACTACAGTATCATCTCAGCTTACACCTGGTGCATTGCTTGAACTTAAAGTTAACACTGTAGACTACTCTGCTGAAAGATACGTCTTTACTGAAGAGAAAACTGTTCTCATAAACACTCAGAATCCTTTGCCGAGTCAGCTAAGCACATTCAGGTAGGTGCTCCCAATACTCTGGGCTGTAGAGCCATGACACGGGTGTTTCTTCAATCCTGACTCCAGGGTAAAGGATAAAACTGTAGACAAACCCTGATTCATCTCTACCGAAGGGAAGTGCAGGTGTTCCCAATACTCTCAACATCATGTTCACAGTGATACATTGTCTGATCATGGTGCAGTCTCTGTAAATATCCTTGATCAAATACAGCCTTAGCATCCATCGTTACTCCAGGATCTATCCTAGCTACAGTATTATCCTTTTCATTGTAGATATCAGCCTTCTGTGGCCGAATTTAAAGAATTTGAGCGGCGGTTTAAATTTGCGCCGCGGTTTCTTTATTGTTGGTTCCTTTTGTACTTTTTTCAGTTTTTTCAAGCTTTTTTCCGGGTTTTGTTGGATTTAAACCGCGGCTCAAATTCTTTAAATTCGGCCACAGGAGGCTGATCTCTACAATGAGGAGGATAATACTGTAGCTAGGATAGATCCTGGAGTAAGGATGGATGCTAAGGCTGTGTTTGGTCAAGGATATTTACAGAGACTGCACTATGATCAGACAATGTATCACTGTGAACATGATGTTGAGAGTATTGGGAACACCTGCACTTCCCTTCGGTAGAGATGAATCAGGGTTTGTCTACAGTTTTATCCTTTACCCTGGAGTCAGGATTGAAGAAACACCCGTGTCATGGCTCTACAGCCCAGAGTATTGGGAGCACCTACCTGAATGTGCTTAGCTGACTCGGCAAAGGATTCTGAGTGTTTATGAGAACAGTTTTCTCTTCAGTAAAGACGTATCTTTCAGCAGAGTAGTCTACAGTGTTAACTTTAAGTTCAAGCAATGCACCAGGTGTAAGCTGAGATGATACTGTAGTCCAAGCTGTCAGAAGCTTGACTGGAAACTACATAAGTAAAACTGTATTTCTTTTGATATTTTAAAAACTATTGGGGACAAAAATGGATTATTTTCACTTTCTTCCTGAAAGAAAATTCTGAATTGAATCTTTATCATATTCTAGTCTTAGGTCCTCTCCATCCTATTCCAGTCTTAAGATAATAATCTATCTCCTCCACGCCCTGGAGACCACATAACCCGTGAATCTTACAAATAGTAAAAGAGACTATATTAAATCAACATTATTTTCTCAGTTGAGTTTTGTTAATAGAAAGAAATACAACAAGAATATAATTCAAGTTACAAAGGGGTTTTTATTAAATTGTTAGTGAGTTGACTATGACTAGGCCCAGGACTAACTTATGTACAGTTTTACAGGTATTTATATAGTCAAGAACATCTGGCAAAAATGGTTTAACATTTATTAGAAAACTGGCATACATTCCTAGGATGAAACATTCTGACATTTACTTAGATAAGACAAGATAAAGTTTATTGCTACAAGTTGATGATTATAGTAACAGTACAAGTATAAAGCAATTGGGTGGAAAATAGCTTTTGCCTGTTTTGATTATTTTTTCCACCCAATTTTAAGAATAATTACAATACATTTCTCCAGACATTGATCACAGTGTGCTGGATATACTGGACATTTAACCACTATGGTTCATTGAATTAATTTATCAAATAACAAAGGTTCTAATCCGGTTCAGATTAAACCGCATACCATCAGCTCTAGTTTTCATTCGTGAAAAGAAGTCCGAGTAAGAAGTTGACGGTGTTTCAGTCGCCCTTCTCAGATTATGACTAGGTACAATACTATTCAAATAGTTTGATGTAAACAGCCTTAATTTCGTCGCTTAACAGGTGTAATAATGGGTCTTTCCAATGTTTCGGTGTTTCAGATTTTGTTCCCACCTTTGTTTACTGCCGTGATATCTCTTTTACACTTTGATAACGAGAGTGCTCTTTCTGGATAGACACCTTGATCGATGTAGGTTCATCTTCTGGGTATAAGAACTGTTTAATCTTATCTTTATCTACCTTGAATCCGCTAAAGAATGCAATATATCCATTCTGCACTAGGTATAGTACCTTTTTCCCGACATATGAGAAACTCATGTTAAAATAATCTTCAAGAAATCTACTCCAGGGTAAGTACAAGGTTCATTAGATTTGTACTCCTCTTTCAGAATAGAGGACATGACTTTCCTGAGCATTAGATTGAATGCAAATTCAGAATGTTCTTTCTGTGTCTTCGGTTTCTTTTCCATGAACTTTTTTACTCCCTCATTTGAAAATATGTTCCCAATGTGTTTCATAATTGTAATACAGCATGGAATACTACTATTGGAATTCTATTTTATGTACCTAGAGATACGCATAGGTATTTGATTAAAAGTATTTCACAATGTTAACATGAAAAACTATGTTAGCTAGCAGATGTATTTCTATTGAAGAAAGTTCTTAGCTGTGCATCAGAATTCTCTCCAATTTATGTAAAAATTAAATGACCTTAACACATTGCTCGGCAGAATAGAAAATTGTTTTGTATATCTGTTTGATCTAAGTTAAACGTCAGTTAAGAAACAATTGAATCATTTTGATTTTTGGTGTCCCAGTGATTCATAAAAAGTAATGAACAATTTTAATGTTGAAGGATTCAATAATGACTTAATAAATAAAATGATAACTATGTTATGTTATGAGTAATGATCGTTGATCAAATACGCCTATTTTAGTAAAACTATACTGTCTAAATAAGTAAACACCACAATTAATCTATATTATATGTATGTATAAACTATAAAGAACAGCTTTTTATAAAGGAATGCTGATATTTATAGTATATATTGAAAAATTATAGTTTTAGAATAATGAAGTACAACATTATTCTTTTCAGAATAATGATAAATTATAGGAGATAATTATTAAGTTGTGAGAAGATACAATAGC
Source organism: Eurytemora carolleeae (assembly GCF_000591075.1). Lineage (NCBI taxonomy): Eukaryota > Metazoa > Arthropoda > Copepoda > Calanoida > Temoridae > Eurytemora > Eurytemora carolleeae. The sequence continues at coordinate 236,127 of NW_019396235.1, read as the reverse complement.
TTACCCTGAAGTTTAATAAAAGGTAAAGTGGATTTGCGTTAAATTAAATAAACTGATTATCAATATTTTTGACAAAATGTATTATCTATATTTTTGACAAAATGTATATTTTTACTTCTGAGAATCATTCAATTTTCCACTCTTTTTACTTCATTCTCCTAAAGTTAAAATTAAGCAGTTATTAACTACATCATATTTAACTTGATCAATTTATTATTGTTGTTACAAATTTTTACAGAAATAAAGAATACTTCAGAAAATTTTACTCTGAATCATACTTAGATAAAAGATAAACCAGTTTTTACCAATTATTACAGATATTTACAAAAACAGATATAAGAGATAAAACCAGTTTTTATAAATTATAATAGATATTTACAAAAACAGATCAAAGATAAAACCAGTTTTTACCAACTATAACAGATATTTACAAAAACAGATAAAAGATAAAACCAGTTTTTACCAATTTTAACAGATATTTACAAAAACAGATACAAGATAAAACTAGTTTTTACCAATTAGAACAGATATTTACAAAAACAGATAAAAGATAAAACCAGTTTTTACCAATTATAACAGATATTTACAAAATTAGATAAAACCAGTTTTTTCCAATTATAACAGATATTTACAAAATTAGATAAAAAATAAAACCAGTTTTTACCAATTAAACAGATATTTACAAAATTAGATACAAGATAAAACCAGTTTTTACCAATTACAACAGATATTTACAAGAACAGATAAAAGATAAACCAGTTATCACCAATTATAACAGATATTTACAAAATTAGGTACAAGATAAAACCAGTTTTTACCAACTATAACAGCTAGATATTTACAAAATCAGTTACAAGATAAAACCAGTTTTTACCAATTATAACAGATATTTACAAAATTAGATAAAAGATAAAACCAGTTTTTACCAATTAGAACAGATATTTACAAAATTAGATTAAAGATAAAACCAGTTTTTACCAATTAGAACAGATATTAAAGATAAAACCAGTTTTTACCAATTAGAACAGATATTTACAAAAACAGATAAAAGATAAAACTAGTTATTACCAATTAGAACAGATATTTACAAAATCAGATACAAGATAAAACCAGTTTTTACCAATTATAACAGATATTTACAAAATCAGATACAAGATAAAACTAGTTTTTACCAATTATAATAGATATTTACAAAATTAGATACAAGATAAAACCAGTTTTTACCAATTAGAACAGATATTTACAAAATCAGATACAAGATAAAACCAGTTTTTACCAATTATAATAGATATTTACAAAATTAGATACAAGATTTAGATAAAACCAGTTTTTACCAATTAGAACAGATATTTACAAAAACATTAATACAATAAATATATGTCAAATTACTTGCTAATATAGTTAAATGCTGTTTTTACAAAGCATCCTTGTAATCCTTGAGGTATAAATATTTTGTTAAGAAGGTAAGAGTTTGCAGTTTGGGAGAGTGATAAACTGTTAAACTGTATCTACATTCTACATAATTCATAAATACCACAAATTAAGATTTTTGACAATACAGTTATCAAAACTAATAAGATTTGTATTGAATTAAAATAAAAATCATCTGGTTATGATCCTTTAATTAAATAAATTCAATTTAATCAAATAATTAAATGTTTCAATACAATTAGATTTATTAGAGCTCTTTGTTAAACTGGAATTCAATGTTAAACATTCCTTATAATTTACATTTACATAATTAATATTTCTAGGTTAGACTGAGGACGTATCTAAGATGTCCAAGTCTGGAGATATCTCTGAATTACCTGGAAACCTGGCCAAGATGTCTGTATCTGTCCCCAAAGTAGAGAAAAACTATACCTTGAACCTAAAGATCAGCTACACCAAATGCTGCTCATGCAGCTATGATATTGGTTTCTCCAAGGATGCGTTGGTTTGTAACTGTAGTTTACATTGGTACTGTAGTACACAGTGCAGAGATCAAATGAAGGATGAATATTGCCTAGAAAGTCATGAACTGATTAACTGTACATCTCTAGACTCATTCTTTTTTGTGATCCTATGTTTTTATGACATGGAGACTCTGAACATGGTTAAAGAGTACATAAGTTCTCAAGAAGGAGTATCCAGGTAGGATATGAAGAAGCTGGCTGAGGCAGGGGACTGGAAAGCTGCTCTGATCATAGGTTTAACCTATGAGTTCAGGTTTGTCCTTGACTGGGATGAATGTGAGCTAGCACTCCGTCCTCCCTTCATGAAGAGCCGACCTTTCAGTCACAGGAAAGCTATAAAATACTACAATATGGCTGCAGAAGAAAACTCTGTTGAAGTATTTGCTTCAATTGGAAGGGTACTATGTATACAGTTGGATATGAGTCGGGCAACACAAGATTTTCTGATGAAGAGTTCAAACAGGTTCAAGACATATCAGATGCATCTGCGCAACCTGTGTTTTCAAGAGCTAGACCTTATACTATCATACATCAAGGAGGAGATTAAGCCAGGAGAAGAACCGAAGATTTCTGTTCCTGGGATTACAGGAGTTATGCTGTTCAGATTAAACCTTCTTGATGATTCCAGATTCTCAAATAATCTTCTCAAGGAACTGCTACTCTTCCCCAAGATAGCAGAGGTTTATTCTTTTCTGAAATCTTGTAATCCTGAACCTAGGATATTAATTGTCTCTGTAAATGGCTGTATGAATAGGATTGTTTATCCATTAAGACCAGTGGAGAACCCTATCTTTATCCAGAAGGCTGATCTCTACAATGAAAAGGATAATACTATAGCTAGGATAGATCCTGGAGTAAGGATGGATGCTAAGGCTGTATTTGATCAAGGATATTTACAGAGACTGCACCATGATCAGACAATGTATCTGTGTGAGCATGATGTTATGAGTATTGGGAACACCTGCACTCAATGTGCTCTGCTGGCTCGGGAAAGGATTCTGAGTGTTTATAAGAACCGTTTTCTCTTCAGTAAAGATGAAGCAATCTGTAGAGTTTTCTACAGTGTTATCTTTACCCTGGAGTCAGGATTGAAGAAACAAGATTACTTCCGAAACTATGGAAAATATGAGATCATAGCTGCTATCCGTGTCATGGCTCTTCAGCCCATGGATCTACATCCTCTACAGCTTGCTAAGGATCCCACCATATACTGGCCAATTATTCACTACTTTGGGTCTGTGTACTCTGCGTTGAAGGAAATCCTGGATGGAAAGACGGTTGACAGTATTTATGAGAATATCCCAGAGTTTACTCCTGTGCGAGATAGAATAAATATAGTTGATGAGGAACAGTTTGTGATCAAATGTGGACACATGTCTTGCGTTCATCTTGACTGGGAGTTTAAGTTCAAGCAATGCACCAGGTGTAAGCTGAGACGTTACTGTAGTCCAAGCTGTCAGAAGCTTAACTGGAAATTACACAAGAAGCAATGCTTTCTCCGTCCTGGAATGGAGAATACAGATTATGAGGTGGATTAGATGAAGACTGAGTCCTGTTATACCAGGTACCCTGAGTTCCTGGACTTCTTGGATCCTCCTTACTCTGAATTTATGGAATTATCTCACTCTATCCAGATATTATTCTTTGTAAATTATCTAATCATTATAATTTTCTATATTTCTAGTTATTTGTTTATCATAGTTTTCCTTGTAAGTTTGACAATAATATTCAAGAAATCTAGAATTAAAGGTGTTTTCTTTCTTTCTTAAAATTAAGTTTTGATCAGTGAGACCAAAATCTCATCCAATCCTTATTTTGTTGTATTTCTATTATCCATGGTAATTCTACAGTGAGTAAATGTCCCATTTAGGTTGAACATTACGTAATGTTTTTTTACAGAGTAAATATGTTAAAATCATTTGATTTCTAGTTTTTTTTTTTTGTCTATCATAGTTTTCCTTGTAAATTCATGTAGTTAATATTGTAATTAAGTCAAAATGTAAGAAAACAACGTTATTCAATAGTTTGTTTATTTTCAGATTTAGAATTTAAATGTAGATTTTGATAAATCAGATTACTTGATATTGAGTTTGTTACAAAGGTAAGTTGAAAACTAGATAGAACTTGTTATTCATTATAATTATAAATATCTATACATTTATTCTTGCTTATTAATGAGTTTGTTTTCCAAACTTTGATTTAATTATTATAGGTACATATGTTTATATCAAATCAAATGTTTAGTTACATAGATCGTGTTATGTGTAAATTTTAAAAAAATCGAATTTTCTTTTTAATAGTTTTTAATTAGAATATCAACTGGTATAATAAATTTAACAATTTTTTTATGAGATAAGTAATTTAAGCCTTGTGCATTACCTATTCGATGTTGTTAAAATAAGGTCTATATCTTAATAAACAAATCTAGTCATTTGAAAACTGTACATCTTCTTTTACTTCTCTCTTTACTGATGGGTCTGGTTTCCTTAAATCCTTTAGTAATCTATGTAAAGCAAACTTTTTTCTTCTGTCCATATAGAGCTCTTAAAGTCGTTGGTTTCAAACAAACAAACCTACTCTTTATGTCTTCAAAACTATTTAATATGGAAAGAATAGTTCCTTGATGATCAACAATAATACTTGGAGCAAACTTTTTTCTATATATAAAGAAATGTATTTAATATTGGATTTTACTGTGTTTTTGTCACAAACTGTGATTTTCAAATATCTTTGAAACCCAATTTAGAACTTTGCCATTTCAAACTATGAATTCTGTTAATCAAATAATCTTAGTTTGATATATCAAAGGTTTACAATATCAGGCTGCATCAGAAATAGGGATTACAAAATTTCAGTTTGTAGCACAAAACTCAGTTCATTTCTTTTCACTACTTTTGATGCCATTTTTTGACAGAGGTATAGATTTTAGAATAAATCAGAAAAACTACTCTGAATCATTCATTTTTATGTTACACTAGCTGAAGTGATAGGCATTGCCTGTACTATTTTAAAAAAGTCAAATTTTTATTTTTATTTAAAAAAAAAATCTGCTTCAAAAAAACATATTTTTGCCTTTGTTACACCCAGGGTAATCATGTGTTTCCTCAAAAGATTTCAGCCTATTAAGTTCAGCAGTTTGGCCAGCTACACCTAACATATATACATACACCCGTACGCATACACATACGCATATACACATACGTACAAATACAAATATAACTGAGCGAAGAACTTTATTATATAGATTAATAAGATAAAACAAAACTTTAACAAATATAACAGATATTAACAAAACAAAAGTACAATATTCAAAATTTGGTAATGTTGATGGACCAAACCTCTGTAGAGTAAAAAAGTAGATGTTAGTTCCACATTTAATGAAAATATATTTCGGTCTGGGTTGACCCGCGTGAGTTTTAACGATATAATAACCATTAAAATCGGTAAAAAAAAAATTAAAAAATTTTTTTTTGTTAAAATCACAAGAAAATAAAGAAACAAAAAAGATTATTCAAAATAAAAATTTGGGCTGTCAAAGGGACATAAGGGAAACGAACTCTGCTAATGAGATGGAAAAAAGATAATTTACAAATGTTCACTTTAAAAAAAATGTTTTAAGACAATTATTATTCCTTGAGATTGTTTCTTTCACAAAGGTTAACAACAAACTGTATGTGTATAAAGTGATGGTAGGGGTCGAACTAATTAACTAACTTTTGCGTAAATCGGGGGGAGGGGGAGGCAGCTTGTTTAAGGAGGGGTATTTAAACCTTATAAAATTGGACATAAACAACTCTTTTTTTTAAAAAAGTACATTAAAAATATGTAAAACTACTGGAGCAGGAGAGCTAATATAACTAAAAGATGTTTTCACAAAGTCCCCGGTAGCAGTTGGAATTTTGATAATAAAGATTTTAAAACTTTTTAGATTTTTTATTGAATCAAAATAGAAAATCCTTTAATTTGATAATTTTTACTCTTTGGTAAATGTATTAATATTATAGAGATTAATTAGATCTCTTATTTAAACTAAACCATATTAATATTACTAGGTTCGACTGAGAACATATCTAAGATATCTAAGTCTGGAGATATCTCTGATTTACCTGTAAACCTGGCCAAGATGTCCAAGTCTGAAGATATCTCTGATATACCTGGAAGCCTGGAAAATATGTCCAAGTCGGGAGATATCTCTGATTTACCTGGAAACCTAGCCAAGATGTCTGTTTCTCCCCACAACATTAAACACAAGTACACCTTGAACCTGAAGAATAACTATACTAAGTGCAGTACCTGCAGCTTTGACATTGCTTTAACCAAGAATGCATTATCATGTACTGCTTGTAGCAATCATTGGTTCTGTAGTGCTAAGTGTGTGGATCTATATCAGGGTGAGTATTGTCTCCATGTGGAATTTACCAGCTGTAATTCTCTGGAACTCTTTCATTTAGCGATCCTACGTTATTATGACATGGAGACTCTGAACATGGTTAAAGAGTACATAAGTTCTCAAGAAGGAGTATCCAGGAAGGATATGAAGAAGCTGGCTGAGGCAGGGGACTGGAAAGCTGCTCTGATCATAGGTTTAACCTATGAGTTCAGGTTTGTCCTTGACTGGGATGAATGTGAGCTAGCACTCCGTCCTCCCTTCATGAAGAGCCGACCTTTTAGTCACAGGAAAGCTATAAAATACTACAACATGGCTGCAGAAGAGAACTCTATTGAGGCAAGTGCTGGTATTGTAAGGGCTCTTGGTACACAGATTGATAATGGAAGAGCCATGATAGATCATCTTTACAAATCTTCTAAGTTCAAGTTATCTAAAGAACTTCTAAGCAGTAATAGTTTCTCTGAGCTGCGTATTACCCAAGATGAGATCAAGAAGAAATGTCAGGAAGGAGAAGTACTCTCCGTGAATGGTATATCAGGAGTAATGTTGTTTAGATTGAATCTTGTTAACTCTACATCCTCTGTAATTGATATAGCATCACTACCAACATTCGTTGTGGAGACTCTTTCTATGATGAAGGCATGTAAACAATGTTTATTACTTTGTTACTCCTATAATCTACTGATTGGGGTTCAAGATTTTCCAAGATCTGTTCACAACACAATCTTTGTGCAGAAGTCTAATGATGGAGAGAATAAGACCAAATTAGGGATTGATCCTGGAGTAAGGATGGATGCTAAGGCTGTATTTGATCAAGGATATTTACAGAGACTGCACCATGATCAGCCAATGTATCTGTGTGAGCATAATGTTCAGAGTATTGGGAACACCTGCACTCAATGTGCTCAGCTGGCTCGGGAAAGGATTCTGAGTGTTTATAAGAACAGTTTTCTCTTCAGTAGAGATGAATCAATCAGGGGAGTCAACAGTGTTATCTTTACTCTGGAGTCAGGATTGAAGAAACAAGATTACTTCTGGAATTATGGAAAATATGAGATCATAGCTGCTATCCGTGTCATGGCTCTTCAGCCCATGGATCTACATCCTCTACAGCTTGCTAAGGATCCCAGCTTATACTGGCCAATTGTTTACTACTATGGGTCTTTGTACTCTGCGTTGAAGGAAATCCTGGATGGAAAGATGGTTGACAGTATTTATGAGAATATCCCGAAGTCTACTCCTCTGCCAAAGAGAAAATAAATATAGTTGATGAGGAACAGTTTGTGATCAAATGTGGACACAACTCCTGTGTTTATCTTGACTGGGAGTTTAAGTTCAAGCAATGTACCAGGTGTAAGCTGAGACGTTACTGTAATCCAAGCTGTCAGAAGCTTGACTGGAAAGTACACAAGAAGGAATGCTTTCTCCGTCCTGGAATGGAGAATACAGATGATGAGGTGGATTAGGAGTTATAAAGAACAGACCTGTTATACCAGGTACCTTGAGTTTCTGGATCCATATCTTAACACAGAGAAAGAAATCCGGCAAATTGTTTTTCACCAATATTGGATAATATTCTTTGTAAACTATTGATCTCTTAATATTTGTATTTCAAGTTTCTTTGTAAATTCATGTTTTAAAAATGTAGGAGTACAATTCATTGTTTCATTCGTATTTCCAAAATCATTTTTATTTCAGATTCAGAAAATGTACAAATATGTTTTGTTGTATAAGGAAGATAAACATCACACTATTTAGACAGTAGGTAGTTAGTTTCATGTTTAATATCCGTCCTAATACTAATCATCAATCTCCTTGGATATTAGGTAGTTACGTTCTAGTTCTAATTTTAATATCCGTCCTAATACTAATTATTAATTTCCTTGGATATTAGGTAGTTACGTTCTAGTTCTAATTTTAATATCTGTTCTAATACTAATCATCAATTTCCTTGGATATTATTTAGTTATGTTCTAGTCCTAATTTTAATATCGGTCCTAATACTAATCATCAATTTCCTTGGATATTAGGTAGTTACGTTCTAGTTCTAATTTTAATATCCGTCCTAATACTAATCATCAATTTCCTTGGATATTAGCTAGTTTACGTTCTAGTTATAATTTTGATATCTGTTCTAATACTAATCATCAATTTCCTTGGATATTAGGTAGTTACGTTTTAGTTCTAATTTTAATATCCATCCTAATACTAATAATCAATTTCCTTGGATATTAGGTAGTCACGTTCTAGTTCTAATTTTAATTTCCATCCTAATACTAATCATCAATCTCCTTGGATATTAGGTAGTTACGTTCTAGTTCTAATTTTAATATATGTTCTAATACTAATCATCAATTTCCTTGGATATTAGGTAGTCACATTCTAAGCAACACTATCTTATCCGTCCCTGCAAGATAGGATTTTATCCCATTCTAAGCAACATTATTAACCTTATCTGTCCCTGCAAGATAGGATTTTATTCCATTCTAAGCAACATTATTGATTTTATCCGTCCCTGCAAGATAGGATTTTTATCCCATTCTAAGCAACATTATTAATCTTATCCGTCCCTGCAAGATCAGATTTTTATCCCATTCTAAGTAACATTATTAACCTTATCCCTCCCTGCAAGATAGGATTTTTATCCCATTCTAAGCAACATTATTAACCTTATCCGTCCATGCAAGATAGGATTTTATCCCATTCTAAGCAATATTATTAATCTGATCCGTCTCTGCAAGATAGAATTTTATAGATAGATATAATAGATAGATACTGTAGTCCAATCTGTCAGAAGCTTGACTGGAAAGTACATAAGAAGGAATGCTTTCTCCGTCCTGGAATGGAGAATACAGATGATGAGGTTGATTAGATGAAGACTGAGTCCTGTTATACCAGGAACCTTGAGTTCCTTGACTTCCTGGATCCTCCTTACTCTGAATTCATGGAATTATCTCACTCTATCCGAATATTATTCTTTGTAAATTATCAATATGTTTAAATCCTATTATTATTATTTGTATGTCATAGTTTTCCATGTAAATTCATGTAGTTAATATGGTTATTATGTCAAAATGTAAGAGGACAATGTAATTCAATAGTTTGTTTATTTTCAGATTTAGAATTTAAATGTAGATTTTGATAAATCAGATTACTTGATATTGAGTTTGTTACAAAGGTAAGTTGAAAACTAGATAGAACTTGTTATTCATTATAATTATAAATATCTATACATTTATTCTTGCTTATTAATGAGTTTGTTTTCCAAACTTTGATTTAATTATTATAGGTACATATGTTTATATCAAATCAAATGTTTAGTTACATAGATCGTGTTATGTGTAAATTTTAAAAAAATCGAATTTTCTTTTTAATAGTTTTTAATTAGAATATCAACTGGTATAATAAATTTAACAATTTTTTTATGAGATAAGTAATTTAAGCCTTGTGCATTACCTATTCGATGTTGTTAAAATAAGGTCTATATCTTAATAAACAAATCTAGTCATTTGAAAACTGTACATCTTCTTTTACTTCTCTCTTTACTGATGGGTCTGGTTTCCTTAAATCCTTTAGTAATCTATGTAAAGCAAACTTTTTTCTTCTGTCCATATAGAGCTCTTAAAGTCGTTGGTTTCAAACAAACAAACCTACTCTTTATGTCTTCAAAACTATTTAATATGGAAAGAATAGTTCCTTGATGATCAACAATAATACTTGGAGCAAACTTTTTTCTATATATAAAGAAATGTATTTAATATTGGATTTTACTGTGTTTTTGTCACAAACTGTGATTTTCAAATATCTTTGAAACCCAATTTAGAACTTTGCCATTTCAAACTATGAATTCTGTTAATCAAATAATCTTAGTTTGATATATCAAAGGTTTACAATATCAGGCTGCATCAGAAATAGGGATTACAAAATTTCAGTTTGTAGCACAAAACTCAGTTCATTTCTTTTCACTACTTTTGATGCCATTTTTTGACAGAGGTATAGATTTTAGAATAAATCAGAAAAACTACTCTGAATCATTCATTTTTATGTTACACTAGCTGAAGTGATAGGCATTGCCTGTACTATTTTAAAAAAGTCAAATTTTTATTTTTATTTAAAAAAAAAATCTGCTTCAAAAAAACATATTTTTGCCTTTGTTACACCCAGGGTAATCATGTGTTTCCTCAAAAGATTTCAGCCTATTAAGTTCAGCAGTTTGGCCAGCTACACCTAACATATATACATACACCCGTACGCATACACATACGCATATACACATACGTACAAATACAAATATAACTGAGCGAAGAACTTTATTATATAGATTAATAAGATAAAACAAAACTTTAACAAATATAACAGATATTAACAAAACAAAAGTACAATATTCAAAATTTGGTGATGTTGATGGACCAAACCTCTGTAGAGTAAAAAAGTAGATGTTAGTTCCACATTTAATGAAAATATATTTCGGTCTGGGTTGACCCGCGTGAGTTTTAACGATATAATAACCATTAAAATCGGTAAAAAAAAAAATTAAAATTTTTTTTTTGTTAAAAATCACAAGAAAATTAAGAAACAAAAAAGATTATTCAAAATAAAAATTTGGGCTGTCAAAGGGACATAAGGGAAACAAACTCTGCTAATGAGATGGAAAAAAGATAATTCACAAATGTTCACTTTAAAAAAAATGTTTTAAGACAATTATTATTCCTTGAGATTGTTTCTTTCACAAAGGTTAACAACAAACTGTTTAGATGTATGTGTATAAAGTGATGGTGGGGGTCGAACTAATTAACTAACTTTTGCGTAAATGGGGGGAGGGGGAGGCAGCTTGTTTAAGGAGGGGTATTTAAACCTTATAAAATTGGACATAAACAACTCTTTTTTTAAAAAAAGTACATTAAAAATATGTAAAACTACTGGAGCAGGAGAGCTAATATAGCTAAAAGATGTTTTCACAAAGTCCCCGGTAGCAGTTGGAATTTTGATAATAAAGATTTTGAAACTTTTTAGATTTTTTATTGAATCAAAATAGAAAATCCTTTAATTTGATAATTTTTACTCTTTGGTAAATGTATTAATATTATAGAGATTAATTAGATCTCTTATTTAAACTAAACCATATTAATATTACTAGGTTCGACTGAGAACATATCTAAGATATCTAAGTCTGGAGATATCTCTGATTTACCTGTAAACCTGGCCAAGATGTCCAAGTCTGAAGATATCTCTGATATACCTGGAAGCCTGGAAAATATGTCCAAGTCGGGAGATATCTCTGATTTACCTGGAAACCTAGCCAAGATGTCTGTTTCTCCCCACAACATTAAACACAAGTACACCTTGAACCTGAAGAATAACTATACTAAGTGCAGTACCTGCAGCTTTGACATTGCTTTAACCAAGAATGCATTATCATGTACTGCTTGTAGCAATCATTGGTTCTGTAGTGCTAAGTGTGTGGATCTATATCAGGGTGAGTATTGTCTCCATGTGGAATTTACCAGCTGTAATTCTCTGGAACTCTTTTATTTAGCGATCCTACGTTTTTATGACATGGAGACTCTGAACATGGTTAAAGAGTACATAAGTTCTCAAGAAGGAGTATCCAGGGAGGATATGAAGAAGCTGGCTGAGGCAGGGGACTGGAAAACTGCTCTGATCATAGGTTTAACCTATGAGTTAAGGCTTGTCCTTGACTGGGATGAATGTGAGCTAGCAATCCGTCCTCCCTTCATGAAGAGCCGACCTTTTAGTCACAGGAAAGCTATAAAATACTCTGTTGAAGTAGTTGCTTCATTAGGAAGGGTACTTATCATACAGACGAATATGAGACGGGCAATGAAAGATTATCTTATGAAGAGTTCCAACAGGTTCAAAAGTTCTCAGATTCTTCTTCACTTCTATTGTTTCGCAGATCTAGTCAGCACACTATCATACATCAAGGAGAAGTATAAAGAAGGAGTAGGACTGAAGGTACCTGTTCCCGGGATTACAGGAGTTATTCTGTTCAGATTAAACCTTCTTGATGATTCCAGATCCTCAAACAGTCTTCTCAAGGAACTGTTACTCTTCCCCAGGATAGCAGAGGTCTATTATTTTCTGAAATCTTGTAATCCTGAACCTAGGATAGTGTGTGACTCTGTGAATTTCTATATCACGAATCTTGATGGTTCATGGAGACCAGTGGAGAACTCTATCTTTATCCAGAAGGCTGATCTGTACAATGAGGAGGATAATACTGTAGCTAGGATAGATCCTGGAGTTAGGATGGATGCTAAGGCTGTATTTGATCAAGGATATTTACAGAGACTGCACCATAATCAGACAATGTATCACTGTGAGCATAATGTTCAGAGTATTGGGAATATCTGCACTCAATGTGCTTAGCTGGCTCAGGAAAGGATTCTGAGTGTTTATGAGAACAGTTTTCTCTTCAGTAAAGATGAATCTGTACCTCCAAAGTTCTACAGTGTTATCTTTACCCTGGAGTCAGGATTGAAGAAACAAGATTACTTCCGAAACTATGGAAAATATGAGATCATAACTGCTATCCGTGTCATGGCTCTTCAGCCCATGGATCTACATCCTCTACAGCTTGCTAAGGATCNCTATATATAAAGAAATGTATTTAATATTGGATTTTACTGTGTTTTTGTCACAAACTGTGATTTTCAAATATCTTTGAAACCCAATTTAGAACTTTGCCATTTCAAACTATGAATTCTGTTAATCAAATAATCTTAGTTTGATATATCAAAGGTTTACAATATCAGGCTGCATCAGAAATAGGGATTACAAAATTTCAGTTTGTAGCACAAAACTCAGTTCATTTCTTTTCACTACTTTTGATGCCATTTTTTGACAGAGGTATAGATTTTAGAATAAATCAGAAAAACTACTCTGAATCATTCATTTTTATGTTACACTAGCTGAAGTGTCCGGCATTTCCCGTTTAATTTTTAAAAAATCGAATTTTAAAGAAAAAATTTGGATTTTTGAAATTATAACAAATATTGACAAAATATAAGTACAATAAAAATATATAAAACTACTGGAGCAGGAGAGCTAATATAGCTAAAAGATGTTTTCACAAACGCCCCCTGTAGCAGTTGGAATTTTAAACTTTTTAAATTTTTTATTGAATCAAAATATAAAATCCTTTAATTTGATAATTTTTACTCTTTAGTAAATGTTTTAATATTATAAAGATTAATTAGATCTCGTATTTCAAAGTAACCATATAAATATTACTAGGTTCGACTGAGAACGTATCTAAGATGTCCAAGTCTGGAGATATCTCTGATTTACCTGGAAACCTGGCCAAGATGTCTGTATCTGCCCCCAAAGTAGAGAAGAACTACACCTTGAACCTGAAGATCAGCTACACCAAATGCTTCTCCTGCAGCTATGATATTGGTTTCTCCAAGGATGCGTTGGTTTGTAACTGTAGTAACCATTGGTACTGTAGTACACAGTGCAGGGATCAATGTAAGGATAAATATTGCCTAGAAAGTATGAAATATGTCAGCTGTACATCTCTAGACTCATTCTATTCAGCGATCCTGCATTTTTATGACATGGAGACTCTGAACATGATTAAAGAGTACATAAGTTCTCAAGGAGTATCCAGGGAGGGTATTAAGAAGCTGGCTGAGGCAGGGGACTGGAAAGCTGCTCTGATCATAGGTTTAACCTATGAGTTCAGGTTTGTCCTTTACTGGGATGAGTGTGCGTTAGCACTCCGTCCTCCCTTCATGAAGAGTCGACCTTTTAGTCACAGGAAAGCTATAAAATACAACAACATGGCTGCAGAAGAGAACTCGGTTGAAGTATTTGCTTCAATAGGAAGGCTACTGGTTTTACAGGAGGATATGAGACGGGCAGGGAAAGATTATCTTATGAAGAGTTCAAACAGGTTCAAGAGTTCTCAGAATATTCTTTACTTAAATTGTTTCCTAGATCTAGGTATTACACTATCATATATCAAGGAGGAGTATAAGCCAGGAGAAGAACTAAATGTACCTGTTTACGGGATTACAGGAGTTATTCTGTTCAGATTAAACCTTTTTAATGATTCCAGATCCTCAAACAGTCTTCTCAAGGAACTACTACTATTCCCCATGATATCAGAGGTTTATTCTGTTCTGAAATCTTGTAATCCTGAACCTAGGATAGTAAGTGTCTCTGTAAATGAATATATCAATACTATGAAAGATGATGGTTTATTAAGACCAGTGGAGAACCTTATCTTTATCCAGAAGGCTGATTTCTTCAATGAGGAGGATAATACTGTAGCTAGGATAGATCCTGGAGTAAGGATGGATGCTAAGGCTGTATTTGATCAAGGATATTTACAGAGACTGTACCATGATCAGCCAATGTATCTGTGTGAGCATGATGTTCAGAGTATTGGGAACACCTGCACTCAATGTGCTCTGCTGGCTCGGGAAAGAATTCTGAGTGTTTATGAGAACAGTTTTCTCTTCAGTAAAGATGAATCAATCAGTAGAATTGCCTACAGTGTTATCTTTACCCTGGAGTCAGGATTGAAGAAACAAGATTACTTCCGAAACTATGGAAAATATGAGATCATAACTGCTGTCCGTGTCATGGCTCTTCAGCCCATGGATCTACATCCTCTACAGCTTGCTAAGGATCCCAACGTATACTGGCCAATTGTTCACTACTATGGGTCTGTGTACTCTGCATTGAACGAAATCCTGGATGGAAAGACGGTTGACAGTATCTATGAGAATATCCCGGAGTTTACTCCTCTGCCAGAGAGAATAAATATAGTTGATGAGGAACAGTTTGTGATCAAATGTGGACACAACTCCTGTGTTCATCTTGACTGGGAGTTTAAGTTCAAGCAATGTACCAGGTGTAAGCTGAGACGATACTGTAGTCCAAGCTGTCAGAAGCTTGACTGGAAAGTACACAAGAAGCAATGCTTTCTCCGTCCTGGAATGGAGAATACAGATGAAGAGGTGGATTAGATGATGACTGAGTCCTGTTATACCAGGAACCTTGAGTTCCTTGACTTCTTGGATCCTCCTTTCTCTGAATTTATGGAATTATCTCACTCTATCCAAATATTATTCTTTGTAAATTATCTAATTGTTTAAATCCTCTATATTTCTAGTTATTTGTTTATCATAGTTTTCCTTGTAAGTTTGACAATAATATTCAAGAAATCTAGAATTAAATGTGTTTTCTTTCGTTCTTTAAATGTTAAGATCAGGGAGACCAAATTTTCATCTAACCCTTAGTTATTTTGCCGTATTTCTTTTATCCATGGAGATCTCTGCAAACTGTGCAATGTCACATTTTTGGTTGGTTTCATGTTTCAACGAAATGTAATTTTTTAGAGTAAATCTGTTTTTTAAGAGAAAATGTTAAATGCAAATGGAGAAAATTCCAAAACGGATTTAAGATGATGAGTTGAAACTGAATATAGTTCAGACAACTTAAGCCTGGAATAGGATCTAAGACTGGAATAGGATGGAGAGGAAATAAGACTGGAATAGAATGGAGAGGATTTAAGACTGGAATAGGATGGAGAGGATCTTAGACTGGAATAGGATGGAGAGGAAATAAGACTGGAATAGGATGGAGAGGATCTAAGACTGGAATAGGATGGAGAGGATCTAAGTCTGGAATAAGATGGAGAGGATCTAAGACTGGAAAAGGATGAAGAGGATCTAAGACTGGAATAGGATGGAGAGGATCTAACAATGGAATAGGATGGAGATGATCTGAGACTGGAAAATATTGTTTATCTATTTCCTCTCTCATCCTGTACTTCTTGGTACTGAGGATGCACCTTGCTTAGACCAATATGTCTTGCTGAGTCTTTAGCTTAAGTTGCGGTGCATTTGAAACCATAATGATTTAGATTATTTAAGGTCATATTTAAGTCCAGAAATATGTGTTTAAATCTGGTTTTTTTAAGGTTTTTAATTTTTATAGATTTTAATCATTAGACAAAGTGTTAAAGAGATGTTGAATTATCTTATGTTTTGGTCTAACTCCATATTAGTGCTGGTAAAAGATATTATTAAATATTTAAAAATATATATTGTAGCTATGTTTTCAAATAGTTTACTCAATGCCGGGGGAATACTTATGGGTCTGTAATAATTAATGTATCTTATTTGTAAGCATAAAAGATGGGAATAATCTTTACCTATTTCTTCTCTCTTAAGGAATGTATTTTGTTTTTAAACAAAGATTAAATGTGCTTTAATATAATCAATAAATTATAATTTATTTCAATAGCTTGGTAGACATATGCTTGTTAACCCTTAACAAGGAGTCTACAATGCTGTCATTACTTAAATTGTTCTTGGAGATCCTAAGAATAATGGAGATCCTAAGAATAATGGAGGTTCTAAGTATAATGGAGATCCTAAAAATAATGGTGATCCCAAGATAATGGTTAATGCTGAGGTGATGGCTGATGCTAAGATAATGGGAGATGCACTGGATGACGAAGCCCAATCCTGTATTGAAAAGTTTAGGAGAGTGAAGGGTTTTAACAAGACGACTGTCCGGTTTCAGATTCAGACACAATTGGGAAAACAGGAGAATTTGCTGAATACCGTGGTTGAGTTAGATGATTTACCAGGTATTCTAAAAGCTCAAGAATCAGATGTAGAGGTAGGAGATGAGTTTGATGTTGGAGAGACGACTGTCCGGATTCGAATTGGCCAAGAATTAGCAGGTCCTTAGAGTTTGTTGGATACAATGGATGAATTAAATGATCTCTCTAGTGTTCACAAAGCTCAGGATTCAAGTATGGAGAAGTCTAAGATGATGGCTGATGCCGAGATAGATGAGATAGATAAGATAGATGGGATGGAGGGCCTCGATGTTATTAATGATGAATTGCTTGTTTTCTCTGTTCTGGTGGCCAGGGCGGGCAGGGATCCTATATTCTAAGGTTGGATAACAGACTGTATGCATGGATGGAGAGCTAAGCCTAGCCAAAGAAAGCATTTGATTTTTGACTTCAGGAGTTGTGTAAAATAATTTGGTTCACTACAACAATGTTATTCCTAAGAACACTGGTAAGGTTGATGATTTTAAGAAGAATAACGATCGTAAGAAGAGTGAGATTTTAAAATGATGATGACCCTGATAAGACTGATGATTTTAGGAAAATTGATGATCTTAAGAATGACGGTGATCTTGAGATGAATTGTGATCCTGAGATGAACTGTGATCCTCAGACGAGTTGGGATCCATAGAAGAGTTGTGGTGTCAAATTGATGAGCAATCAGAAACCAATAAGCGATCCCTGTTTGCTTCTGAAATCCTATGAAACTGATGAGATCTATTGGTTTTTGAGCATGGTTTAGTACGAGTTCCTGGTTTGAAGAGATCTCCTGGTTTGGTAAGATGTCCTGGATTCATGATATATCCTGGATTTATGAGATCTCCTAGCTTAGTGAGAGTTCCTGGTTTGAAGAGATCTCCTGGTTTGAGGAGATTTCCTGGATTGATGAGATATCCTGGGTTTATGAGATCTCCTGGTTTAGTGAAAGTTCCTGGTTTGAAGAGATCTCTTGGTTTGGTGAGATATCTCGGATTGAAGAGATCTTCTGGCTTAGTGGGAGGTTCCTGGTTTGAGGAGATTTCCTAAAATGAGATTTTAAAGGCTTAAACCCGAGTAAAACCCGGTCTTTGCGTCTGCTAAGACCCAAGTAAAGCTCAAGTCAAGACCCGGGTTTTGGATGACCTTGAGTTTAGTAAGAACCAACCACCTTGGGTTTTTCTCTCTTTAAGGCTCGAGTCTTCAGCAGCTGATGATCGTAAATTTCGTAATATTTGTACATTTAAAATCTCGGGAATTATTTGTGGTGAAAAATTTTGTTAATTATTTAAAATAAACATACTATGAAAATAATGTATCTACATAAAATTTAAATTTTCGAAATTTGCATCTCCTTGTCACAGCTGATCTGACGACATTCTGAGCCAATCCTGACTTGGGTTCTATCTCAGCCCGAGTTTGGGTTTTACTCGGGTTTAAGCTTTTAAAATCTCATCTCTGGTTTGAAGAGATATCCTGGTCTGATGTGATCTTTTGGTTCGAGATCTCTTGGTTTGATGAGATGTCCTTGTTTGATGAGATGTCCTTGTTTGATGAGATGTCCTGGATTGAAAAGATCTCATGGTCTTGTGAGACATCCTGGTCTGATGAGATCTCCTGGATTGGTAGGATCTCCTGGTTTGAAAAGGTTGCTTGGTTCATTCTGAGATTTGTAGTCAAGAATGAAGAGGAACCCTCAGAGGAATCTAGTACTGACTTAGGTACTATGGAACTATTAGGGTATAAGTGGGACCCGGAGAAAGATGATTTGTCACCTGGACTGGGTGAATTAAATCTTAACAAGAAACAACGAGAAGAGAGGAAACCTAATCTGGAACCTGTGAAGACTGTATCCGATACTGAGAAGTTATTAATGAAGTAAGATTAACCCGGAGTTTAATAATAGGAAAGATCTCCAAATGTTTTTATCCCTGTGGTTTTTTTTGAGCAAGTAAAACTTAAAAGAAAGCTTGTAATTGGTACCCTGAAGGGGAGAGAATGGGAAGAAGTGTTACTTAAAGAAGACCCAGGGATTTGGAAAGAAATATTCAAGGGTCGGGTTGACCTTCCAGAGATACAAGTACCTAGGTTTTGCTTACATAGTATATCCCAGTTCGGGATGATGTCGGAAACAATACCAAGGAATGAATTGTCCGCAGTATTATTGCGGACAGCGTTAGATTTCAAGACATATATAGCTCTAGGATCAGCTGAAGAAGAAATTTGATGTGTCACTGACTCAACCATTGTTCTGAGTTGGTGTTGTAATCAAAACATCAAGATCCGACTGGTTGTATACAATAGAGGGATGGTGATATTGAGGTTATTTAAATGGACGACTGGTGTTGAAGAGTCAGTTCGATTTCGTCCCAGCCTGCTCCAGGTTTGCCTGGATTTGGGAATGGGCTCTGAGATCAGAACGACGGGCTTCACCAGGAGGAGGAGATTCTGTTATGAGAGAAGAGCAGACTGGAGGTTGTATCTCCTGGTCCCAGTTCTCCCAGTAGAGCTGTGTCCAGACGTTCTGGTGGGAGATCCAAGAAGAGGTTGAGTGCAGCTTCAAGGATGTCCAGGTCTGACGAGTATAGGTTCCGTACCATATGATGGACTGATTGAGGATGTCAGTGGGAAAGATGAGGTTGCGATCCATGATGATCTGGATTTATGGAATTATCTAGTTATTCTAGTTTTCTAGTAGTTTTCACTCTCTGCAAACACAGAATATAGTTGAGAAAACATCTCAATGTTCCAATTTTTTAAGTTGATATATTAGTCAAGCCTGAAAATCAGAGAGATAAATATGATTAGCATTATCAGCATCTATTTCATTTGTTGACACAAGAAACTTCTCTCTGTTGTCAAGTTGTTATATTTATCATTCATTTCTAGGAGTTCATCTGTTCTAGATAAAATATCCTCTTGTAGCTGTTTCTTCCTAATAAGGGTAAAAATATTTAGCCTTGCCACCAAAGATCATTAAAAATAAAGAATTTTAAGATCATTTGTGATATATTCTCTAATGAATACCTAGTACGTTAAAATTTTCTTTTTAAAGATGTCTTGTCTGCTCGCCACTCGCCTTTTTACTGTTCAATGGTTTTTTTCTGTCTTTTAGATAAAGTTGTAACTCTTATTACCTTGGCAGTCATTTTCCTTTTTTTGACAACATTTAATTTTTCTAAATTTTACCTACACTTGCGGTAGGATGAATCTTCCAGTGTTCTGGTGTGTATATTCATATTTAGATTTATTAAAGTAAAATTGTTAAAATTAATTCGAAATATAAGGAAGACGATTTTTCCGACTCAAATGCCGTAGCCTTTTCTCTAAGATGTATGTGTACTCAAGATCCATTTCCTCCTCATGTAGTGCCCACATGTCGAATCTCCGCTCATCCCAGCTCCCGGTATTCAGTCAGGTTTAGAGAGTTGAGCCGGTAACAGCTCCAACACAGGGAGCCTCTTGACTCCTTTATGATGATGACGCAGATACTCAGATAGCAGCAGACGCTCTTACCCGAAGGGTTCCCAGTTCATCATGCATTCCAGAGACAACATAATCGCTCATAGCCAGCATGATAAGCCGCGATCTCTGCCTACTAGGTTGGATAAGTCCTGTTGTTCAAGATCCTGTTGATCTGCTTCACCAACATGAAGATCTACATCACTCCCATGAAGTACCCACAAACATCCATCATTAATTCCATTGTTAATTTCTAAATCAACCAATTTTAACTCCGCCTTAAATGCAAATATTTCAAAACACTCGTTTTTTAAATAAATGTTAGAAATATCCATTTTAGATCTCTTTTAATTTATTATAGTGACTTTACAAGTCAACAAAAATATTTTTACTCTTGTTAGATTTGATGAACTCAATCTGTCTATTTCTCCATATTTGAAAATAGATTATGAATTTTCAAAAGTGTGTTAGCAGATTTCCAAAAAAATGCCTTGTTTTGACAAACATTTTATTCTTCATGTTTAAATTCTGGTCTTCTCACCGTTTTCCATGATCTTAAAGCTTATCTAAAATTCATACTATTTATCCTCAAGTAACTTTTACAGAGAACACACAATTAAAAATAATCAAATTTCAGCAAGGAAAATATGTATTTCTAGTTAATAAGAAAAAAGTTAAACCAGGTGTAAAGCAATCTCAACTTAACTTTCTCAGTTCATACAGTGTGTGTAAAAAACCAGGGGTTATCGATGTTTTTGTCAAAATTTTCGGATTTTAGGCATAAATAAACAAATAAAATGTGATAAAAAAAATCAAAAATATATTTGGAATGTTAAAAAAGAAATCCGAGAAACCAATTTTTTGGAAAAAATAACTTTTTGAAAAATTGTGGGGAAAATGTTTATTCTATTGTTTTCAAAATTCCATAAAAAATTCTTCAAAACTTTTTTGAGATATAACGCTTATTTGTATTTTTAAAGTCATAACAGTTCTAAGATTATAATTTGATAACACTTGCTACAGATTTCCACTCGAATTTATTTGCGGATTTTTTTAGCTATATCTCAAATTTTTTATGAATTTTTATGAAATTTTGGAAAAAATAGAAAACACATTTTACGAACGCTTTTTTCAAAAAAAAAATTTTTTTCTCAAAAAAAATGGTTTCGCGGATTTTAGTTTTTAATGTTATAAAAATATCTATTTTTTTTATCACATTTTACTTCATGCTTAAAATCCGAACAAAATAATAATATTGAAAATGTTGTCCAAAACATCGATAATCCCTGCTTTTTTTTGGACTCACCCTGTATATTAAAATATTTCGATAAAAATATGATCACCATCAGTCCTCAAACAATTCTAGATCCAAATAGGTATAAAAAAAATCCGTCTTGAAACACTAACTTCAAAATCGTAAAAATGTGTTAGAAAAGAAACGAATGACATATTTCTATATCCGACCTCTCTTAATGATGCAGGATTTTTAATAACACATGCGCTGGCCCATTTCTATAAAGAATCCAGAAATGTCAACATTATTAGCGGGGGCGGACTAAACCATTATCTTTGGGGTAGGGCGTAAGCGTGCCAAAAAAAATGTTGCCCCCACCCTCTAAAAATTTAACCAAAAGCAGTAAATTCCTATTTCTTATTTGCTAAAAAATATAAGTCTACAAACTCCAGTTCTCCCACTTTCTATCTGTAAACTCCAGTTCTCACACTTTCTATCTGTAAACTTTAGTTCTCACACTTTCTATCTGTAAACTCCAGTTCTCTCACTTTAGTTCTCACACTTTCTATCTGTAAACTCTAGTTCTCACACTTTCTATCTGTAAACTCCAGTTCTCCCACTTTCTATCTTCTGTAGTCAGCACCTAGATCCTAAGAGTAGTTTAATATTGAATATAACTAATATCGTCTTACTCACTTCTACTTTGTTTATACGGTATATTTGAATGTGTACACTCAATACTCATGACTCCGTTGTAGTCGGAGGAGTCGGATTCCGGAGACACGTAAACAGTACAATCAATCATTTTACAATAAACTCGGTCTTTTTTATGAGACTGTGGTAATTTCAAATGAAAAAAAGGGAGCACATGCTTGATAAACAATGGTACCTACTAGGCGCGGATACAGAGGGGGGGGGGGCAAAGGGTCGATAGAGAAAAAAAACGTTTTTTGACCATATGCTTGCCCAAATTTCAATGTTTTTTAACTCCGGTTTTCACGCAAATTTTATTGTTACTTATATCAAAATGCCTTTAAAATTTGGTTTTCACTTATATTAGTGATTTGTTTAACATTTTTTATCTTTGAATCTAATTTGAGGGAGCAAATGATAGTATTTTATACAATGAAACCCTTAATAACGAATACATCGGAAGAATTTATCAAATGTCGTCTTGACAATTTTTCAATGAGTTTTTACTATATTTTGTAAATTTTATTATTTGCGAAAATAAATAAATAGCCATATGCGGGAACAGTTTTAAAGAGTTTCATATCATTTAATTAAAAAACTAGATATCTGCAACATTCCATTCTCAGAAAGTGAAGAATACGACATTTGATGAATTCTTTCGATGTATTCGTTATTAAGGGTTTCACTGTATAAAAGTGTTTTTTTTCTTGAATGAGATATTCTCGACTTACTTTACTTGCCATTCTTTTATACGTCAATATTTTTCTTGCCTAAGATGCCTGAGTGAAAATTGAAAAATTTGAAAGTACAGTTCTAAGGTGGCAATATTTTTACATATTTAAGAGTAATTTGCTATTTTGAGCATTTAAAATACTTACTCCCAATGTTAATTCCTTCACAACTTTTGCTCGGTACTCCCCAACATCCCAGTTTTATTAGGAGTTTGACCCCCCCCCCTTTCAAAAAGCTGGATCCGCCCCTGCACTACCTACCCTTAAAAACTAAATCTGAGCATTAATGTGTAAGATAATGCTGTTTTTTTTTATCTTGAAAAGTGTTTAATTCTGATAATTTCTGCATTGTTTTTGTAGCGGTGAGCACAATTGTCTTTTTGAAAAATTATTTATTAAATTGAACTGAACAAGAATACATTCCGAAAATTGGAGAATTTTTTAACACAAATTTTATTAAGATTTTAAGGGTACCGTTGTGAATTGGACATGATTCTCTATTATTAGAGGGTAACTTGAAATTACGTTTAGGATTTTTAGATTTTAAAAAAATTTTAAGTGAAAAATATGTTGTTGTCAATCTTGTAACCCCCCACACCCCTTCATGACATGGAGTAAAATATTTAAACCCAAAAAGCACTGAATTGAGTTTGAGAGGAAAATTCCTCAGGACAAATCAACCCAAACCTGGTCCCTCCCTCCCCCTGCTCCAGCCGCCTTATATAGTGTTGCCCCCTACAGCGGCTGACCAGCCAGCTGGCCCTAGGATTAAGAAATGGCGGGAAGGAGAAACAAGCCAGTTGTGCATCAGTCCTCAGAGAGTAAAGGATGAAGAAATTCGCCAACTCCCCACAGTGGTAGGATGGACAATCTTAGATCAGCAGCCCGATTGCCAAAGTACCGCCGAAATGTGACTTGATCTAATTTCTTCGTACGCATAACTTGTTATTGGTTAAGATCAGGATACTCCTTCATTGCCTAAAAATGTCTAATTTCATAACATTTTCATAGTCTGTTTTCACTTTTCAATTGAATTTAAGAATATTATTGTTTTCAGAATAATGAGAAATTAAGGAAGAATATTATTGTTTGTGAGAGATATCCAGCAGCCTACTCTGTGTTTTAAGAAAGGTAAAGTAGATTAACCTTAGAGTTCATTTTACTGATTATATACAGGGTCCAAAAAGAAAACGGTATTATCGATGTTTGGATAAAATTTTCTAAACTTTTGTTTGCTCCAGAATTTAGGCATAAACAATTTAAATTTTTTTTGAATAAAAAATAGTTCTAGAACATTGAAATAAATATCCGCGAACCAATTTTTTTCTGAAAAAGTGAAATTTTTTGAAAAATTGTAGTTAAAATGTTGATTATATTATTTTTCAATATTTCGTAAAAATTCATCAAAAATTAAATTAGATAACAAAAAATTTAAGAGGAAATCTACAGTAAATGTTATCAAAAAAATACCTTAGAACTGTGATGAAATATGAAATATTTGTGACAAGTGTTAATTTAAACACAATTCTGACTCCAGTCTGTATAACCCCAAAACCTAAAAATACTGAAGTCTCTATAAAGGTATACGTATTAATAGGTATTTTTACATACATATTTGTATGCTCAACTTTTGGGTAAAGAACTTATGTACAGTTACGTATTTTTACGTATTTTTTATACCTAGCAGTTTTTTTTAAATGCTTTGGTTTTCCAGAAATGTACTTTTAATAAAAATTACGAATACTTTTTAACAAGTAATTTTTCAAATTTTTATTTTACGTATTTTTACGTATTATTTATGTTTTTTCTTTGCTTAAAAATTGTGTTTTTTAAAGAGTTTAAAAGTTTGATGCAAACCTAAAAATATGTATATTTTCGTAAATTTCATACCCAGTTTTTTTTAAATGCTTTGGTTTTCCAGAAATGTACTTTTAATAAAAATTACGAATACTTTTTAACAAGTAATTTTTCAAATTTTTATTTTACGTATTTTTACGTATTATTTATGTTTTTTCTTTGCTTAAAAATTGTGTTTTTTAAAGAGTTTAAAAGTTTGATGCAAACCTAAAAATATGTATATTTTCGTAAATTTCATAACCAGGGGCGGATACGGGGGGGGGGCGGGGGGACATTCGCCACCCTCTGACAGATTCAGGGAGTGGCGTAGCCCCCCCCCTGAATTTGGAATTTTTTGTTCCTATTTTCAGAATAGCTTCTCAATAGTATGCTTAAGGGAAATAAACCACGTGCAAAACAGGAAAAATATCTGTCTTAATAAACTTTAATGTGTGAAAAGTTAAAAATCTGGTTTTTTAGTCTTTAGTCATTAATTTTGACTCTTTTTGAGTCTTTTAAGTCAAAAAAATTTTCCCCTGCAGCGCGATTTTTTGTTCCTAATTATGAATTTTTTGTTCCTTAAAAATCTTGCCCCCCCCCCTTTCTTAAATCCTGTATCCGCCCATGTAATCATAACAAGTATTTTTCAAAGTTTTGAGGTTTTTATTCTACGTATTTTTAAATATTTTTTCGGTTTTTTCTTCACTTAAAAAAAATGTATTTTTTAGAGTTCTTAATTGTTTGATACAAGCCTAAAAATACTTATATTTTCGTAAATTTCATACCAAATAATTTTTTTAAGTTTTTATTTTTTATTTTATGTATTGTTTTTTCTTAACCTAAATTTTTTATTTTTTTAAGAGTTTAAAAGTTTTATGCAAACCTAAAATTACGTATATTTTCGTAAATATCATACCAAGTAATTTTTCTAAGTTTTAAGGGTTTTTTAACGTATTTTTTTGGGTTTTTTCTTCACATAAAAAAATTGTATTTTTTAGAGTATTTAATTGTTTGATGCAAACTTAAAAATACGTATATTCTCGTAAATTTCATACCAAGTAATTTTTCAAAGTTTTTAGTTTTATTTTACGTATTTTTACGTATTGTTTAGATTTATTCTTAACCTAAAAAATTTTATTTTACGTATTTTTACGTATTTTTTCGGTTTTCGGGGTTTTCTTCACTTAATAAATTGTTTTTAGAGTTTAAAAGTTTGAGACAAACCTAAAAATATGGATATTTTCGTGAATTTCATACTAAGTAATAAGTTTGAATTTGAAAATATCTTATGATCTTTATAAGAGAATTGTTCTGTAAGAAATTTAAGGCAAACATTTTGGTAAATGCAATGTTCCAAAATTGCTATCATTTTTGAGTAAATTAATGTTTTCATTAGAATCAATTAAGTAAATTCTCAATTTTTTGATAAATTTACTTTTTTTTTAACCAATAAACATTATTTAAATGGTTACTAGTCATTTTAAATTTGTAATATACACTATACAGCAAATAGGTTGTCAAGTACAATAGATGGCAACACAGAATGCGTACACTTTCATTACAGCTGATTAAACGTCATAAGTGTCAACACGAATTTTCTGTCTGACAAAACTATAAATAAAAGTGATATTGTTAGACTAAAGTGCTTATCTTTTAGTGAAATTAGTGCAATTTTATGTGTTCTTTATTTCTGTTTTTACACTTTTTCATTTAACGTTCTATAGACTAAATAACAGGGTTGAAACTGATATTGTACGGAACCCTTTAACATTGTAATTCGAAAGTATAACGTTAAAACATATTTCAGAAATGTTTAATGATATCTTTGGAGAAGTGCTCTGGAAAGGTCTAATCGAGGATAAACCCCCAGATCCAGGGGAANAGCCACCAAACGAGTGAAAAAATACTCTATCTAATTTTGAGTTGTATTTATTTTTTACGTATTCCTACAAAGACGACATTTATCTCCACCAAATCTTGGAAATCCTACCAACTAATTAGAGGACATGTCGTCTTTCTTTTTTCATTTGCCACATATGACGTTGTGCGCAGTTGGTCGATTTTTGTGTTGCCATCTATTGTACTTGTCAACCTATTTGCTATACAGTTATGATGAGACTTAAGAGTCGACTGTAGTGAATTTATGCATCTGATTTATTAAATCCATGAGTAAACTGTACAGTTGTTTCTTACTTTGTCAAATCATTAAAAAAGCCATTAAATCCATAAATTTTAGGCAAAATAATAGTTTTAACAACTGGAGTCGTCATACTTTAAGAGTTTTTCTTTGAATGAGTGAATGCTAAAAAGTTTGCAAAATGTACGCATATTAGGCAGTGTGCTTGAGAGCTTAGGCAGTCCACGGTTATAAGCCTAAAAGGAGGGATATGAGTATTTAGGAAAAGTCCGAAAATTTTAACAGTCTGAGACCAATATTATTTAAGTTATGTAAGAAAAACTACAAGGGGCGGGGTGTCAAATTGCCCCCTCCCCCCCCCCAGCAGGACCTAGATTAATGAGAAGGGTAAAGTAGAAGATCACATAAGTGTTGAATATTAAGAATTCCATATGAGATATTTGGTGATTATTGAGAATTTAACAAATAATAAAGTAGAATAGCAAAGACGACATTGTTCTGTAATTTCCTTATGACTGTAGTCATGTTTTTTGTCTGTGCCACGAAAGAGTGCAGCGTGTAATACCGAACTCGTCTGCAAAGCAGTGCGACTGCAGCTTTCTCATGCCAGACCAGCGCCATCTCCCTTCCCTTTTTTCCTATTCAGTATTCCCTGCATACATCGCATACAGTCCACTTACCTTGCTTGTACTTCACTTTATATCTCGCTTCAAACAAAACTAGCAGAAAAAAAAACATGTTTCTAAACACTAATTTATTTATGTTCTTCACTCTTAAGTTTAAGCTTTGAAAAGTTTGATAGCTCTAGGTTCTATGGAGAGGAATCCCCCCCCCTTCTTATCCCACTTGCCGCCCATAACCCCATTTGTGAAATGTCGTCTCTGAATTATGAATGTCGTCTTTTATGTAGTTCGAGTTTAGTAGGCTGATTCCGACAATCCGATTACTAGAAGCTCTGTAGCTAGCAGACGGAATTTTTTTATCTTCTAGACTTCTAAATAATAAAACAAGACAAGTTCGTATTATATGTTGCGTATACACGGCTGGACCGATTGGGCTAAATTTTTTGTGGACACTCATGGGTGGCCGGGGGTTACTTATAGGCCATAAAGAGAAATTCGAAATTTTGTTCCACGGGCAACGCTGGGCCCTTCAGCTAGTAGATAATAATTTATCTGGCGGTGTTTTAAGTCTTTATTAACGTGTCTTAATGTAATTATACATTATATGGGAAAGGGAAAAAAAATCCAGTCCAAAAATCGTTCACTAGGAAAGACCCGGGATCAATAACAATGGTCTCCTGGAAAATTCAGAATAGCTTGATCAAAATTATAGGAATAGCAATATAACAAATTAAAGTTTAAGCCAATTTTTTTTTGTGGGGGGAGGGGAGGGGGCTGAAAACATTAACTAATGATAAAGTAAATTATTGCTTGAATAAAGGTGAAGACTTTGTCCTAAACTAAAATCTATTCTGAATGAGGTTAATTCTACTCCTTCATAGCAGAGGAAGCAACAGCTTATACAACCAATATCTTTCATTCTGCATTCATTATGTAAACGTAAACATGTAGGTTATTGCAACTGTAAATTATGAGGCATTTTTCTGGGACAGCATAGAGTACACCCTCG